>NW_025814312.1:0-94688 GCF_018902025.1 Drosophila willistoni | reverse complement strand
TTTAGCAGCTTGTATGGCTTCTATATAAAAGATGGCGGCTTCAAGATTCAAAATAGCGGGTAGAAGCCTCAAAAATGGCGGCTGTATAAAGTTTCTAGCAGCTCGTATGGCTTTATGTTAAAGATGGCGGCTAAAAAGACTCAAAATAGCGGGTAAAGACTTAAAATGGCGGCTGTAGAATTTTTAGCAGCTTTATGCTTCTATATAAAGATGGCGGCTCCAAAGATTCGAAAATAGAGGTAGGAAGCCTCCAAAATGGCGGCTGTAGAAGTTTCTAGCAGCTCGTATGGCTTCTATGTTAAAAATGGCGGCTAAAAGACTCAGAATAGCGGGTATAAGACTCAAAATGGCTTATATATTAAAGATGGTGGCTTCAAGACTCAAATAGCGGGTGGAAGACTCAAAATAACGGGTGTAGAATGGTTTCAGCGTATGGCTTCTTTATTAAAGATGGAGGCTGCAAGACCCAAATAGCGGGTAGACGACTCAAAATGGCGGCTGTAGAATGTTTCAGCAGTTCGTATGGCTTTTATGTTAAAGATGGCGGCTAAAGACCAAATAGCGGGTATAAGACTCAAAATAGCTGGTGTAGAATGTTCTAGAGCTCGTATGACATCTATATTAAAGATGGCGACTAAAAGACTCAAAATAGCGGGTGTAGAATGGTTTCAGCGTATGGCTTCTTTATTAAAAATGGCGGCTGCAAGACTCAAAATAGCGGGTAGACGACTCAAAATAGCGGCTGTGTAATGTTTCTAGCAGCTCGTATGGCTTCTATGTTAAAGATGGCGTCTAAAAGACTCAGAATAGCGGGTAGAAGACTTAAAATGGCGGCTGTAGAATGTTTTTAGCAGCTTGTATGGCTTCTATATAAAAAGATGGCGGCTCCAAGATTCAAAATAGAGGGTAGAAGCCTCAAAATGGCGGCTGTAGAATGTTTCTAGCAGCTCGTATGGCTTCTATGTTAAAAATGGCGGCTAAAAGACTCAGAATAGCGGGTATAAGACTCAAAATGGCTTATATATTAAAGATGGTGGCTTCAAGACTCAAATAGCGGGTGGAAGACTCAAAATAACGGGTGTAGAATGGTTTCAGCGTATGGCTTCTTTATTAAGGATGGCGGCTGCAAGACCCAAAATAGCGGGTAGACGACTCAAAATGGCGGCTGTAGAATGTTTCTAGCAGTTCGTATGGCTTTTATGTTAAAGATGGCGGCTAAAAGACTCAAAATAGCGGGTATAAGACTCAAAATAGCTGGTGTAGAATGTTTCTAGCAGCTCGTATGACATCTATATTAAAGATGGCGACTAAAAGACTCAAAATAGCGGGTGTAGAATGGTTTCAGCGTATGGCTTCTTTATTAAAAATGGCGGCTGCAAGACTCAAAATAGCGGGTAGACGACTCAAAATAGCGGCTGTGTAATGTTTCTAGCAGCTCGTATGGCTTCTATGTTAAAGATGGCGTCTAAAAGACTCAGAATAGCGGGTATAAGACTCAAAATGGCGGCCGTAGAATGGTTCTAGCAGCTCCTATGGCTTATATATTAAAGATGGTGGCTTCAAGACTCAAAATAGCGGGTGGAAGACTCCAAATAGCGGGTGTAGAATGGTTTCAGCGTATGGCTTCTTTATTAAAGATGGCGGCTGCAATTCCCAAAATAGCGGGTAGACGACTCAAAATAGCGACTGTAGAATGTTTCTAGCAGCTCGTATGGCTTTTATGTTAAAGATGGCGGCTTCAAGACTCAAAATAGCGGGTGGAAGACTCCAAATAGCGGGTGTAGAATGGTTTCAGCGTATGGCTTCTATATTAAAGATGGCGGCTTCAAGACTCAAACTAGCGGGTAGAGGACTCAAAATGGCGGCTGTAGAATGTTTCTAGCAGCTCGTATGGCTTTTATGTTAAAGATGGCGTCTAAAAGACTCAGAATAGCGGGTATAAGACTCAAAATGGCGGCTGTAGAATGGTTCTAGCAGCTCCTATGGCTTATATATTAAAGATGGTGGCTTCAAGACTCAAAATAGCGGGTGGAAGACTCCAAATAGCGGGTGTAGAATGGTTTCAGCGTATGGCTTCTATATTAAAGATGGCGGCTTCAAGACTCAAACTAGCGGGTAGAGGACTCAAAATGGCGGCTGTAGAATGTTTCTAGCAGCTCCTATGGCTTCTATATAAAAAAATGGCGGCTCCAAGATTCAAAATAGCGGGTAGAAGCCTCAAAATGGCGGCTGTAGAATGTTTCTAGCAGCTCGTATGGCTTCTATGTTAAAAATGGCGGCTAAAAGACTCAAAATAGCGGGTAGAAGACATGGCGGCTGTAGAATGTTTCTAGCAGCTCGTATGGTTTTTATGTTAAAGATGGCGGCTAAAAGACTCAAAATAGCAGGTAGAAGACTTAAAATGGCGGCTGTAGAATGTTTTTAGCAGCTCGTATGGCTTCTATATAAAAAAATGGCGGCTCCAAGATTCAAAATAGCGGGTAGAAGCCTCAAAATGGCGGCTGTAGAATGTTTCTAGCAGCTCGTATGGCTTCTATGTTAAAAATGGCGGCTGCAAGACCCAAAATAGCGGGTAGACGACTCAAAATGGCGGCTGTATAATGTTTCTAGCAGCTCGTATGACATCTATATTAAAGATGGCGACTAAAAGACTCAAATAGCGGTGTAGAATGGTTTCAGCGTATGGCTTCTTTATTAAAGATGGCGGCTGCAAGACCCAAATAGCGGGTAGACGACTCAAATAGCGGCTGTGTAATGTTTCTAGCAGCTCGTATGGCTTCTATGTTAAAGATGGCGTCTAAAAGACTCGGAATAGCGGGTATAAGACTCAAAATGGCGGCTGTAGAATGGTTCTAGCAGCTCCTATGGCTTATATATTAAAGATGGTGGCTTCAAGACTCAAAATAGCGGGTGGAAGACTCAAAATAACGGGTGTAGAATAGTTTCAGCGTATGGCTTCTTTATTAAAGATGGCGGCTGCAATTCCAAAATAGCGGGTAGACGACACAAAATAGCGGCTGTGTAATGTTTCTAGCAGCTCGTATGGCTTCTATGTTAAAGATGGCGTCTAAAAGACTCAAAATAGCGGGTAGAGGACTCAAAATGGCGGCTGTAGAATGTTTCTAGCAGCTCCTATGGCTTCTATATAAAAAAATGGCGGCTCCAAGATTCAAAATAGCGGGTAGAAGCCTCAAAATGGCGGCTGTAGAATGTTTCTAGCAGCTCGTATGGCTTCTATGTTAAAAATGGCGGCTAAAAGACTCAAAATAGCGGGTAGAAGACATGGCGGCTGTAGAATGTTTCTAGCAGCTCGTATGGTTTTTATGTTAAAGATGGCGGCTAAAAGACTCAAAATAGCAGGTAGAAGACTTAAAATGGCGGCTGTAGAATGTTTTTAGCAGCTCGTATGGCTTCTATATAAAAAAATGGCGGCTCCAAGATTCAAAATAGCGGGTAGAAGCCTCAAAATGGCGGCTGTAGAATGTTTCTAGCAGCTCGTATGGCTTCTATGTTAAAAATGGCGGCTGCAAGACCCAAAATAGCGGGTAGACGACTCAAAATGGCGGCTGTATAATGTTTCTAGCAGCTCGTATGACATCTATATTAAAGATGGCGACTAAAAGACTCAAAATAGCGGGTGTAGAATGGTTTCAGCGTATGGCTTCTTTATTAAAGATGGCGGCTGCAAGACCCAAAATAGCGGGTAGACGACTCAAAATAGCGGCTGTGTAATGTTTCTAGCAGCTCGTATGGCTTCTATGTTAAAGATGGCGTCTAAAAGACTCAGAATAGCGGGTATAAGACTCAAAATGGCGGCTGTAGAATGGTTCTAGCAGCTCCTATGGCTTATATATTAAAGATGGTGGCTTCAAGACTCAAAATAGCGGGTGGAAGACTCAAAATAACGGGTGTAGAATAGTTTCAGCGTATGGCTTCTTTATTAAAGATGGCGGCTGCAATTCCCAAAATAGCGGGTAGGCGATTCAAAATAGCGGCTGTGTAATGTTTCTAGCAGCTCGTATGGCTTCTATGTTAAAGATGGCGTCTAAAAGACTCAGAACAGCGGGTATAAGACTCAAAATGGCGGCTGTAGAATGGTTCTAGCAGCTCGTATGGCTTCTATATTAAAGATGGCGGCTAAAATACTCAAAATAGCGCGTAGAAGACATAAATGGCGTCTGTAGAATGGTTCCAACAGCTCGTATGGCTTTTATATTAAAGATGGCGGCTAAAAGACTCAGAATAGCGGGTATAAGACGTAGAAGCCTCAAAATGGCGGCTGTAGAATGTTTCTTGCAGCTCGTATGGCTTCTATGTTAAAGATGGCGGCTGCAAGACCCAAAATAGCGGGTAGACGACTCAAAATAGCGGCTGTAGAATGTTTCTAGCAGCTCGTATGACATCTATATTAAAGATGGCGACTAAAAGACTCAAAATAGCGGGTGTAGAATGGTTTCAGCGTATGGCTTCTTTATTAAAGATGGCGGCTGCAATTCCCAAAATAGCGGGTAGACGACTCAAAATAGCGGCTGTAGAATGTTTCTAGCAGCTCGTATGGCTTTTATGTTAAAGATGGCGGCTAAAAGACTCAAAATAGCGGGTAGAAGACTTAAAATGGCGGCTGTAGAATGTTTTTAGCAGCTCGTATGACTTCTATATAAAAAGATGGCAGCTTCAAGATTCAAAATAGCGGGTATAAGCCTCAAAATGGCGGCTGTATAAAGTTTCTAGCAGCTCGTATGGCTTCTATGTTAAAAATGGCGGCTAAAAGACTCAAAATAGCGGGTATAAGACTCAAAATGGCGGCTGTAGAATGTTTCTAGCAGCTCGTATGGCTTTTATGTTAAAGATGGCGGCTAAAAGACTCAAAATAGCGGGTAGAAGACTTAAAATGGCGGCTGTAGAATGTTTTTAGCAGCTCGTATGGCTTCTATATAAAAAGATGGCGGCTCCAAGATTCAAAATAGAGCGTAGAAGCCTCAAAATGGCGGCTGTAGAATGTTTCTAGCAGCTCGTATGGCTTCTATGTTAAAAATGGCGGCTAAAAGACTCAGAATAGCTGGTATAAGACTCAAAATGGCTTATATATTAAAGATGGTGGCTTCAAGACTCAAAATAGCGGGTGGAAGACTCAAAATAACGGGTGTAGAATGGTTTCAGCGTATGGCTTCTTTATTAAAGATGGCGGCTGCAAGACCCAAAATAGCGGGTAGACGACTCAAAATGGCGGCTGTAGAATGTTTCTAGCAGTTCGTATGGCTTTTATGTTAAAGATGGAGGCTAAAAGACTCAAAATAGCGGGTATAAGACTCAAAATAGCTGGTGTAGAATGTTTCTAGCAGCTCGTATGACATCTATATTAAAGATGGCGACTAAAAGACTCCAAATAGCGGGTGTAGAATGGTTTCAGCGTATGGCTTCTTTATTAAAGATGGCGGCTGCAAGACCCAAAATAGCGGGTAGACGACTCAAAATAGCGGCTGTGTAATGTTTCTAGCAGCTCGTATGGCTTCTATGTTAAAGATGGCGTCTAAAAGACTCAGAATAGCGGGTATAAGACTCAAAATGGCGGCTGTAGAATGGTTCTAGCAGCTCCTATGGCTTATATATTAAAGATGGTGGCTTCAAGACTCAAAATAGCGGGTGGAAGACTCAAAATAACGGGTGTAGAATGGTTTCAGCGTATGGCTTCTTTATTAAAGATGGCGGCTGCAATTCCCAAAATAGCGGGTAGACGACTCAAAATAGCGGCTGTGTAATGTTTCTAGCAGCTCGTATGGCTTCTATGTTAAAGATGGCGTCTAAAAGACTCAAAATAGCGGGTATAAGACTCAAAATGGCGGCTGTAGAATGGTTCTAGCAGCTCCTATGGCTTATATATTAAAGATGGTGGCTTCAAGACTCAAAATAGCGGGTGGAAGACTCCAAATAGCGGGTGTAGAATGGTTTCAGCGTATGGCTTCTATATTAAAGATGGCTTCAAGACTCAAACTAGCGGGTAGAGGACTCAAAATGGCGGCTGTAGAATGTTTCTAGCAGCTCGTATGGCTTTTATGTTAAAGATGGCGGCTAAAAGACTCAAAATAGCGGGTAGAAGACTTAAAATGGCGGCTGTAGAATGTTTTTAGCAGCTCGTATGACTTCTATATAAAAAGAAGGCAGCTTCAAGATTCAAAATAGCGGGTAGAAGCCTCAAAATGGCGGCTGTATAAAGTTTCTAGCAGCTCGTATGGCTTCTATGTTAAAAATGGCGGCTAAAAGACTCAAAATAGCGGGTAGAAGACTTAACATGGCGGCTGTAGAATGTTTCTAGCAGCTCGTATGGTTTTTATGTTAAAGATGGCGGCTAAAAGACTCAAAATAGCAGGTAGAAGACTTAAAATGGCGGCTGTAGAATGTTTTTAGCAGCTCGTATGGCTTCTATATAAAAAAATGGCGCCTCCAAGATTCAAAATAGCGGGTAGAAGCCTCAAAATGGCGGCTGTAGAATGTTTCTAGCAGCTCGTATGGCTTCTATGTTAAAAATGGCGGCTAAAAGTCTCAGAATAGCGGGTATAAGACTCAAAATGGCGGGTGTATAATGTTTCTAGCAGCTCGTATGACATCTATATTAAAGATGACGTCTAAAAGAACCATAATAGCGGGTGAAGAATTGTTTCATCGTATGGCTTCTTTATTAAGGATGGCGGCTGAAAGACCCAAAATAGCGGGTAGACGACTCAAAATAGCAGCTGTAGAATGTTTCTAGCATCTCCTATGGCTTTTATATTAAAGATGGCGTCTAAAAGACTCAGAATAGCGGGTATAAGACTCAAAATGGCTTATATATTAAAGATGGTGGCTTCAAGACTCAAAACAGCGGGTGGAAGACTCAAAATAACGGGTGTAGAATGGTTTCAGCGTATGGCTTCTTTATTAAAGATGGCGGCTGCAAGACCCAAAATAGCGGGTAGACGACTCAAAATGGCGGCTGTAGAATGTTTCTAGCAGCTCGTATGGCTTCTATATTAAAGATGGCGGCTAAAAGACTCAAAATAGCGGGTAGAAGCCTCAAAATGGCTTATATATTAAAGATGGTGGCTTCAAGACTCAAAACAGCGGGTGGAAGACTCAAAATAACGGGTGTAGAATGGTTTCAGCGTATGGCTTCTTTATTAAAGATGGCGGCTGCAAGACCCAAAATAGCGGGTAGACGACTCAAAATGGCGGCTGTAGAATGTTTCTAGCAGCTCGTATGGCTTCTATATTAAAGATGGCGACTAAAAGACTCAAAATAGCGGGTGTAGAATAGTTTCAGCGTATGGCTTCTTTATTAAAGATGGCGGCTGCAATTCCCAAAATAGCGGGTAGGCGATTCAAAATAGCGGCTGTGTAATGTTTCTAGCATCTCGTATGGCTTCTATATTAAAGATGGCGGCTAAAAGACTCAAAATAGCGGGTAGAAGCCTCAAAATGGCGGCTGTAGAATGTTTCTAGCAGCTCGTATGGTTTCTACATAAAAAGATTGCGGCTTCAAGATTCAAAATAGCGGGTAGAAGCCTCAAAATGGCGGCTGTAGAATGGTTCTAGCAGCTCGAATGGCTTTTATGTTAAAGATGGCGGCTAAAAGACTCAAACTAGCGAATGGAAGACTCAAAATGGCGGCTGTAGAATGTTTTTAGCATCTCTTATGGCTTTTATGTTAAAGATGGCGGCTAAAAGACTCAGAATAGCGGGTATAAGACTCAAAATGGCGGCTGTAGAATGTTTCTAGCAGCTCGTATGGTTTCTACATAAAAAGATTGCGGCTTCAAGATTCAAAATAGCGGGTAGAAGCCTCAAAATGGCGGCTGTAGAATGGTTCTAGCAGCTCGAGTGGCTTCTATATGAAAAATGGCGGCTAAAAGAACCAAAATGGCGGTTAAAAGACTCGAAGAGGCGTATGGCTTTTATATTAAAGGTGGCGGCTAAAAGACACAAAGCAGCGGGTGGAAGACTCAAAATGACGGCTGTAGAATGTTTTTAGCATCTCTTATGACTTTTATATTAAAGATGGCGGCTAAAAGACTCAGAATAGCGGGTATAAGACTCAAAATGGCGGCTGTAGAATGCTTCTAGCAGCTCGTATGGTTTCTACATAAAAAGATTGCGGCTTCAAGATTCAAAATAGCAGGTAGAAGCCTCAAAATGGCGGCTGTAGAATGGTTTTAGCAGCTCGAATGGCTTCTATATGAAAAATGGCGGCTAAAAGAACCAAAATGGCGGTTAAAAGACTCGAAAAGGCGTATGGCTTCCATATTACAGATGACGGCTAAAAAACTGTAAATGGCTGCTGTAGAATGGTTGCAGCAGCTTGTATGTTTTTTATGTTAAAATGGCGGATAAAAGACTCAAAATGGCGGGTAAAAAATTCAAAATGGCTGCTGTAGAATTGGCGTCTTAAGGATTCAAAATGGCAGGTAATATATCTAACAAAATTCATGCAAAATGGCTGCTGTAGAATTGGCGGCTTAAGGATTCAACATGGCAGGTAAAATATTCAACAAAATTCACGCTCAACTACGACCCATACGTAATAATCCATGGGATTAAGGTCTGGGGAACTAGGCGGCCATAAGATCGGGGATATGTGGTCATGGAAATTCTCAGCCATCCAATTTTGTGTTGCCATTGCCTTGTGTGATCGAGCAGAGTCTTGCTGAAAGATGTATGTACTATCCCCACAGACACATTCAATCGAGGGTTTCACAACTGTCACAGGAACTCGATATAAACAGCAGAATTCACTCGAAGTTCTTGAGAGAAAAAGTGTGGTGGCATCACATGTCCTTTGTTGCTCACAACACCTAAAACCATAACAGTGGCTGGAAACTTGGTGTGCATAACTACTGGTACCTTTGTAGGATTGGAACATAGCCACCTGTCATTTATCCGGTTAATCTTCTGGTCTTGGTCAAAATTTTTTTCGTCAACAAAAAACCATAACATTTCCGCCGAAGAAGACGTTTTGAACGTATTACTAGCTGTTCTCGTGTTTTATCTGACATAAACTGTCCTCTTCGCATAACATAGGACTTATACCGGAGATCTTCATGGGCAACTCGACGGATAAGACCGTCAGAAACATTAAATACTTGCCAGTTCCCTTATTAACTTTGAAGGGTCCTCATAAATAATCGCTTGCACTTTTTGAACAAATTCTGCCGATCGGATGGTGTCAGAACGTTTAATACTCAAATACAACACTTAAATACTTAAAATTGAGGCTGTACAATGGCTCCAGCAGCTTGTATGGCTTTTATATTTAATATGACAGCTAGGAGACTCAAAATGGCGTGTAAAAGGTTCAAAATAGTGGCTGTATAATGGATCCAGCAGCTTATATGGATTATATATAAAAGATGGAAACTAAACGACTCATAATGACAGGTTGGAGATTCAACATGGCGGCTGTATAATTGTTATACTTGTTAAATTAAAGATAAAGGCTTAAATACTAAAAATGACAGCTGTAGAATGGTCCCTGCGTATGGCTTCCATATTACAGATGACGGTTAAAAAACTTAAAATGGCTGATGTAGAATGGATGCAGCAGGTCGTATGGTTTCTATGGGGGGTAAAAGACTCAAAATGGCGGGTAAAAGATTCAAAATGGCTGCTGTACAATTTTTTTAGCTGGTACATCAAAGATGGCGTCTAAAAGACTTAACATGGCGCGTAGAAGATTCAATATGGTGGCTTAAAAACTTAAAATAAAGGCTGTACAATAGTTCCAACAGCTTGTATGGCTTCTATATTAAATGTGACAGACAAAAGTCTCAAAATGGCGGGTATAAGGTTTACATGGTGGCTGTAGAATGGTTTCAGCAGCTCATATGGATTGTATATAAAAGATTGTATATATATTTGTTGCTCACAACATCTAAAACCATAACAGTGGCTAGGAACTTGGTGTGCATAACCACTGGTACCTCTGTAGGGCTGGAACAGTGCCACCTGTCATTTATCCTGCTAATCTTATGGTTTTGGTCAAAATGTTTTTCGTCAGAAAAAAAACCCTTACATCTTCGCCGCTTTAGGGTATTTAATTTTGTTAAGAATACGTTGTTAACGTATAGTTCTCTGTTCTCGTGTTTTATCCGACATAAACTGTTCTCTTCGCATAACATAGGACTTATACAGTAGATCTTCATAGGCAACTTGAATAATTGTTATACTTGTTAAATCAAAGATAGGGGCTTAAATACTAAAAATGACAGCTGTAGAATGGTATCAACGTATGGCTTCCATATTACAGATGACGGTTAAAAAACTTTAAATGGCTGCTGTAGAATGGTTGCAGCAGCTTGTATGGTTTCTATGTTAAAATGGCGGATAAAAGACTCAAAATGGCGGGTAAAAGATTCAAAATGGCTGCTATTATATTTTACCTGCCATTTGAATCCTTAAGCCGCCAATTCTACAGCAGCCATTTTGAATTTTTTACCCGCCATTTTGAGTCTTTTATCCGCCATTTTAACATAAAAACCATACAAGCTGCTGCAACCATTCTACAGCAGCCATTTACAGTTTTTGGATCTTCTTCTTTTGGATCTTCTACTTATCATTATGAGTCGTTTAGCCTCCATCTTATATATATAATATATATACGAGCTGCTGGAACCATTCTACAGCCACCATTTTGAACCTTATACCCGCCATAGGTCCCGAATCGAAAAGGTTATAACAGCCAATGTAAATTTTATTGAATAAATATATCGATATATAAACAATAAATATTGTGTAAAAATTTTGTGAAAAAACTGTGGACCAATACCAGAAGATTAACCGGATAAATGACAGTTGTCTATGTTCCAATCCTACAAAGGTACCAGTAGTTATACAAACCAAGTTTATAGCCACTGTTATGGTTTTAGGTGTTGTGAGCAACAAAGGACATGTGATGCCACCACACTTTTTCTCTCTAGGACTTCGAGTGAATTCTGCTGCTTATATCGAGGTCCTGCTGACAGTTGTGAAACCCTGGATTGAAAGTGTCTGTGGGGATAGTACATACATCTTTCAGCAAGACTCTGCTCGATCACACAAGGCAATGGCAACACAAGATTGGATGGCTGTGAATTTCCATGACCACATATCCCCGATCTTATGGCCGCCTAGCTCCCCAAACCTTAATCCCATGGATTATTACGTATGGGGCGTAGTTGAGCGTGAATTTTGTTGAATATTTTACCTGCCATGTTGAATCTTTAAGCCGCCAATTCTACAGCAGCCATTTTGTATGAATTTTGTTGGATATTTTACCTGCCATGTTGAATCCTTAAGCCGCCAATTCTACAGCAGCCATTTTGAATGAATTTTGTTGGATATTTTACCCGCCATTTTTAATCCTTAAGCCGCCAATTCTACAGCAGCCATTTTGTATCTTTTACCCGCCATTTTGAGTCTTTTATCCGCTATTTTAACATAGAAACCATACAAGCTGCTGCAACCATTCTACAGCAGCCATTTAAAGTTTTTTAACCGTCATCTGTAATATGGAAGCCATACGTTGATACCATTCTACAGCTGTCATTTTTAGTATTTAAGCTCCTATCTATGATTTAACAAGTATAACAATTATACAGCCGCCAATTTGGATCGTCTACTTATCATTATGAGTCGTTTAGCCTCCATCTTATATATATAATATATATACGAGCTGCTGGAACCATTCTACAGCCACCATTTTGAACCTTATACCCGCCATAGGTTCCGAATCGAAAAGGTTATAACAGCCAATGGAAATTTTATTGAATAAATATATAGATATATAAACAATAAATATTGTGTAAAAATTTTGTGAAAAAAAATGTTGACCAAGACCAGAAGATTAACCGGATAAATGACAGGTGTCTATGTTCCAATCCTACAAAGGTACCAGTAGTTATACACACCAAGTTTATAGCCACTGTTACGGTTTTCGGTGTTGTGAGCAACAAAGGACATATGATGCCACCACACTTTTTCTCTCAAGGACTTCGAGTGAATTCTGCTGCTTATATCGAGGTCCTGCTGACAGTTGTGAAACCCTGGATTAAAAGTGTCTGTGGGGATAGTCCATACATCTTTCAGCAAGGCTCTGCTCGATCACACAAGGCAATGACAACCAAAGATTGGACGGCTGAGAATTTCCATGACCACATAACTATATATTCATATCTATATATTTATTTAATAACATTTTCATTGGCTGCTATAACTATCTCGATCCGGGACCTAAAACGATTGCAATCTACGAAATAAATGATCCTTATTCATATTAAACATAACGGTATTAATTGAAGTCTTCAGAGAAGAAATAGTGTTCTGAGGATGTTTGGTGGTTTCACGCTCAACTACGCCCCATACGTATTAATCCAGGGGATTAAGGTCTGGCGAGCTAGGCGGCCATAAGTTCGGGGTTATGTGGTCATGGAAATTCTCAGCCATCCAATCTTGTGTTGCCATTGCCTTGTGTGATCGAGCAGAGCCTTGCTGAAAGATGTATGTACTATCCCCACAGACACTTTCAATCCAGGGTTTCACAACTGTCAGCAGGACCTCGATATAAGCAGCAGAATTCACTCGAAGTCCTTGAGAGAAAAAGTGTGGTGGCATCACATGTCCTTTGTTGCTCACAACACCTAAAACCGTAACAGTGGCTGGAAACTTGGTGTGCATAACTACTGGTACCTTTGTAGGATTGGGACATAGCCACCTGTCATTTATCCTATTAATCTTCTGGTCTTGGTCAAAATGTTTTTCGTAAAAAAAAACCATAACATTTCCGCCGAAGAAAACATTTTGAACGTATTACTAGCTGTTCTCGTGTTTTATCCAACATAAACTGTCCTCTTCGCATAACATAGGACTTATACCGGAGATCTTCATGGGCCACTCGAATAATTGTTATATTTGTTAAATCAAAGATAGGGGCTTAAATACTAAAAATGACAGCTGTAGAATGGTATCAACGTATGGCTTCCATATTACAGATGACGGTTAAAAAACTTTAAATGGCTGCTGTAGAATGGTTGCAGCAGCTTGTATGGTTTCTATGTTTAAATGGCGGATAAAAGACTCAAAATGGCGGGTAAAAGATTCAAAATGGCTGCTATTATATTTTACCTGCCATTTTGAATCCTTAAGCCGCCAATTCTACAGCAGCCATTTTGAATTTTTTAACCGCCATTTTGAGTCTTTTATCCGCCATTTTAACATAAAAACCATACAAGTTGCTGCAACCATTCTACAGCAGCCATTTACAGTTTTTTAGCCGTCATCTGTAATATGGAAGCCATACGTTGATACCATTCTACAGCTGTCATTTTTAGTATTTAAGCCCCTATCTTTGATTTAACAAGTATAACAATTATACAGCCGCCAATTTGGATCTTCTACTTATCATTATGAGTCGTTTAGCCTCCATCTTATATATATAATATATATACGAGCTGCTGGAACCATTCTACAGCCACCATTTTGAACCTTATACCCGCCATAGGTCCCGAATCGAAAAGGTTATAACAGCCAATGTAAATTTTATTGAATAAATATATCGATATATAAACAATAAATATTGTGTAAAAATTTTGTGAAAAAACTGTGGACCAATACCAGAAGATTAACCGGATAAATGACAGTTGTCTATGTTCCAATCCTACAAAGGTACCAGTAGTTATACAAACCAAGTTTATAGCCACTGTTATGGTTTTAGGTGTTGTGAGCAACAAAGGACATGTGATGCCACCACACTTTTTCTCTCTAGGACTTCGAGTGAATTCTGCTGCTTATATCGAGGTCCTGCTGACAGTTGTGAAACCCTGGATTGAAAGTGTCTGTGGGGATAGTACATGCATCTTTCAGCAAGACTCTGCTCGATCACACAAGGCAATGGCAACACAAGATTGGATGGCTGTGAATTTCCATGACCACATATCCCCGATCTTATGGCCGCCTAGCTCCCCAAACCTTAATCCCATGGATTATTACGTATGGGGCGTAGTTGAGCGTGAATTTTGTTGAATATTTTACCTGCCATGTTGAATCTTTAAGCCGCCAATTCTACAGCAGCCATTTTGTATGAATTTTGTTGGATATTTTACCTGCCATGTTGAATCCTTAAGCCGCCAATTCTACAGCAGCCATTTTGAATGAATTTTGTTGGATATTTTACCCGCCATTTTTAATCCTTAAGCCGCCAATTCTACAGCAGCCATTTTGTATCTTTTACCCGCCATTTTGAGTCTTTTATCCGCTATTTTAACATAGAAACCATACAAGCTGCTGCAACCATTCTACAGCAGCCATTTAAAGTTTTTTAACCGTCATCTGTAATATGGAGGCCATACGTTGATACCATTCTACAGCTGTCATTTTTAGTATTTAAGCTCCTATCTATGATTTAACAAGTATAACAATTATACAGCCGCCAATTTGGATCTTCTACTTATCATTATGAGTCGTTTAGCCTCCATCTTATATATATAATATATATACGAGCTGCTGGAACCATTCTACAGCCACCATTTTAAACCTTATACCCGCCATAGGTCCCGAATCGAAAAGGTTCTAACAGCCAATGGAAATTTTATTGAATAAATATATAGATATATAAACAATAAATATTGTGTAAAAATTTTGTGAAAAAAAATGTTGACCAAGACCAGAAGATTAACCGGATAAATGACAGGTGTCTATGTTTCAATCCTACAAAGGTACCAGTAGTTATACACACCAAGTTTATAGCCACTGTTACGGTTTTCGGTGTTGTGAGCAACAAAGGACATGTGATGCCACCACACTTTTTCTCTCAAGGACTTCGAGTGAATTCTGCTGCTTATATCGAGGTCCTGCTGACAGTTGTGAAACCCTGGATTAAAAGTGTCTGTGGGGATAGTCCATACATATTTCAGCAAGGCTCTGCTCGATCACACAAGGCAATGACAACCAAAGATTGGACGGCTGAGAATTTCCATGACCACATAACTATATATTCATATCTATATATTTATTTAATAACATTTTCATTGGCTGCTATAACTATCTCGATCCGGGACCTAAAACGATTGCAATCTACGAAATAAATGATCCTTATTCATATTAAACATAACGGTATTAATTGAAGTCTTCAGAGAAGAAATAGTGTTCTGAGGATGTTTGGTGGTTTCACGCTCAACTACGCCCCATACGTATTAATCCAGGGGATTAAGGTCTTGGGAGCTAGGCGGCCATAAGTTCGGGGTTATGTGGTCATGGAAATTCTCAGCCATCCAATCTTGTGTTGCCATTGCCTTGTGTGATCGAGCAGAGCCTTGCTGAAATATGTATGGACTAGCCCCACAGACACTTTCAATCCAGGGTTTCACAACTGTCAGCAGGACCTCGATATAAGCAGCAGAATTCACTCGAAGTCCTTGAGTGAAAAAGTGTGGTGGCATCACATGTCCTTTGTTGCTCACAACACCTAAAACCGTAACAGTGGCTGGAAACTTGGTGTGCATAACTACTGGTACCTTTGTAGGATTGGGACATAGCCACCTGTCATTTATCCTATTAATCTTCTGGTCTTGGTCAAAATTTTTTTCGTAAAAAAAACCATAACATTTCCGCCGAAGAAAACATTTTGAACGTATTACTAGCTGTTCTCGTGTTTTATCCGACATAAACTGTCCTTTTCGCATAACATAGGACTTATACCGGAGATCTTCATGGGCCACTCGAATAATTGTTATATTTGTTAAATCAAAGATAGGGGATTAAATAATAAAAATGACAGCTGTAGAATGGTATCAACGTATGGCTTCCATATTACAGATGACGGTTAAAAAACTTTAAATGGCTGCTGTAGAATGGTTGCAGCAGCTTGTATGGTTTCTATGTTAAAATGGCGGATAAAAGACTCAAAATGGCGGGTAAAAGATACAAAATGGCTGCTGTAGAATTGGCGGCTTAAGGATTAAAAATGGCGGGTAAAATATCCAACAAAATTCATTCAAAATGGCTGCTGTAAAATTGGCGGCATAAGGATTCAACATGGCAGGTAAAATATCTAACAAAATTCAGGCTCAACTACGACCTATACGTAATAATCCATGGGATTAAGGTCTGGGGAGCTAGGCGGCCATAAGATCGGGGATATGTGGTCATAGAAATTCTCAGCCATCCAATCTTGTGTTGCCATTGCCTTGTGTGATCGAGCAGAGTCTTGCTGATAGATGTATGTACTATCCCCACAGACACTTTCAATCCAGGGTTTCACAACTGTCAGCAGGAATTCGATATAAACAGCAGAATTCACTCAAAGTTCTTGAGAGAAAAAGTGTGGTAACATCACATGTCCTTTGTTGCTCACAAAACCTTAAACCATAACAGTGACTGGAAAATTGGTGTGCATAACAAATCCATACTGTTGAGCTGGAAGCATTCAACATCCGTCATTTTGGATATTTTACTGGCCATTTTGAATCTCTAAGCCGCCAATTCTACAGGAGCCATTTTGAATTTTTACTCTCCATTTTGAGTCTTTTATCCTCCATTTTAACATAGAAACCATACAAGCTGCTGCAACCATTCTACAGCAGCCATTTACAGTTCTTTAGCCGTCATCTGTAATATGGAAGCCATACGTTGATACCATTCGACAGCTGTCATTTTTAGTATTTAAGCCCCTATCTTTGATTTAACAAGTATAACAATTATACAGCCGCCAATTTGGATCTTCTACTTATCATTATGAGTCGTTTAGCCTCTGTTCAATGAAAGACGTTAGTGTTTCTTGAAGTTATTAAATGTTTATTTATTTATATATATATCTAGGCACTAGCACATAAACCAGTGACTAAGGGTTGTCGCAACCAACACATAAATTGGGTGGACCTCGGAGTGAGATTACAAAGGTAGAGATGGGGGCCAAAGACACAGCGATGCACACCCGATGTAGCTACAATTGGTATCTGATCTTACTAAGAATAATGCATTTCTTTTATAGTACAAAATAGCGAGCTCACCAGTGCATAGTGTTAGGTCAGCAAAGTACGTTTTTATTGATTAACTAGGTCTTTATTGTTAGATCTACTTATGGCTGATGAGCCATCGATATCTATAATCGGGTTACATACTTAACATTGACATACATTTCCATTCGTTCTATATTATAATTGGCTTAATGTTAGCTTATTTTATATAATCTAAACACCAACATACTCCCGGCCGTTGAACACCTGTTCAACGTTATACAACGTTGACCGCAAAATTGCTGGGGGCTGGGCTTACTGCAGCAGGAGTCGGTATGGGATTGACGATCCTCACGGTTGTCTGCTCTGGACCATTGTGTCTTGGGGGTTGTGAGCATCTTTTTATTCCATATACCATCACAAGAACCAATGGTATTGTTAGCGCTACGTAGGAGACTATAACATGGTGAGCCGGCTGGCTGGGGTCTTCTGGCAATTTCCAGTTTTCCTTGAATGTTGCTTAGTTCGTCGTAGCTTAGCTGCATCTTTGTGAATTGTGTTGTTGTTGGCGCTACTTTTGTTGGGCCAATGCTGAAGTTGCCAAATCGGACATATGACAATTTCATTGTGTCTGTCGTAGTTATACGGTGACCTGTTATTCGTATAGCAGAACTCCTAGCTGTACACGTCGGGTCTAGAGTTAACAATCCAGTCTTCTTAATAGTGACACCTTGTATATTATCGTCACAGGTCACTGCGAGTTCAATTGGTCTAGTGGTGGCAAAAATCCACTGATTTTTGTGATACATGTCGTACCACACGAATGATCTGTTTGTGTGTTGTATTTGGCAAGTTGATGATTTTGTGTTTTTGAATAGCTGGAACTCACAGTTGCTATTAGCCGAAAACATCGTTTGTTTATCAAAACAAATATATTGCTCGTTGTTGAGCTGATAGCATTGTTCCAAATCGGCTCTTGAGAGCCCAATGTATTGATTCTGTTCCTTGTTGACAGCAATGATGGGAATTTTAATGTTCATGATTACAATCCCATGAGTTCCAATTGCTGGAATGGGTACCAGGTTATACAGTTGCACTGCCTGCGTTGCCACTAATGGAAATGTGACCTTAAATATCACATGATTGTTTGCGATTGTGCCTTGTGCCTTCCATAGCCATATACAAGACGTCGTTATCTGGAACTGGCAAATCCAAACCAAACGGAAGATGTCTCTTCAGTTGGTTCAGATGTTCCTGAAGCTGGCCTGGTGATAGTAGTAACGGGCTTATTTTGCTATGATGGGCATCTGTAAATACTCGGGAAATTTCGGTTTGAATTCGTTGCAAATTCCCTGCAATAACTGTCACCTGAGTAGTTAGCGTGATATACCATTGCAATGCCTTTACTGCATTGTCCTGGACCTTGGTCATGTCGTTCATTTGTTGTTCCATTAGTTTCATCTGATTTTCAATTGTGGCTTCATCTCGCTTAATGATATTTATCGTTCAATCAATTACAGATGTCTGATTTTGCAGCAAGTTCAATAAGTAATCTTCATTTGATTTAACCTTTCGTATGGTGCCTGACATCTCTGTTGCATACTTTGAGTCCAGCACACCAAATAAGCCGTTCGCAATGTTCCCAATTATATCTAAGGGCGATCGTCGTTGGCGTTCTATGTGAAGGAGATCATTTCCTGTCCGTAGCTCTGAGTTGACATGCTCGAAGTGCCTCTGCATTGCGGTGCATGCCTCTGGAACCTTCATTAACACGCATATTTCTCCAACCTTTACTACTCCGTCTGAAAATGTCTTCAGGTCGGCCCAATATGGTTCGAGATCGTAGAATGCCACAATAGTCCAGTCAGACGTTGCCATCCTTCCTGTGCCAATACTTTCATAGTATATGCCTGGTTTGGGGTTGAATCGAGTTATATTAGTTCTTTGAGCAAATGCTATAGGCAATAATAACAGCATTAGGCAGATCGTCATTGCCAACGGTGGCAGACCGATCGATAAGCGTCTTTTTGTTTTTGGTTCTGCGTTGTCCTCGATACCAGGGTCTTTTTGGGAATTCGATTCTGTGTCATCTGCCTCGATTTTACGTTTTGTCGCCGTCTCTCTAAGCAAGGGGGCCAATTTATGGATAGCCCGCTTGTAGGTGCCTCTGGCTGTTTTAACGTCTACCACGCGGACGTATCCATCCAGGCCTGGATATAGTTTAACAATTCGTCCAATTGGCCACTGCATAATGGGCACATTATCCTCCTTTAGAATTACCATCATGCCTTCTTTGACATTGTTATATGGTTTTTTCCACTTGGATGTACCCTGCAGTTCTTGTAGGTACTCTTGAGACCATTGTGTCCAGAATGTATGCTTAAGCCGTTGCACTAATTCCCATTGCTCTGGAATCGATCGCTGTGTTATTGGCTCTGCATCTGGTTGGGCTACTAATGGTTCTCCGATCAATAGGTGGCCTGGGGTTAGAGCTGTTAAGTCGTTGGGATCGTCTGAGTTTGGCGTTAACGGACGAGAGTTCAGCACTGCTTCAACATTGACAATGATGGTAGACAGTTGTTCGAACGTTAAGTTTGCTGTCGATACGTTTTTCAACAGTAAATGCTTAGCGGACTTTACCGCAGCTTCCCATAATCCTCCGAAATGTGGAGACCGTGGTGGTATGAACTTAAATTGCACTCCTTTTTGATTGCAAAATTCCTTGATACTACCTGCTGCCGTTTCTGAGTGTATTGTATCGGTCAGTTCCTTAAGTTGGTTGTTTGCTCCAACAAAGTTTGTTGCATTATCGCAGTATAATGTCTGGCATCTTCCTCTGCGCCCAATAAAGCGCTGAAGCGCGCCCACAAATGAGGAGGTGGACAGGTCTCCGACCAACTCCAAGTGTACTGCCTTGGTTGCAAAGCATACAAATACTGCAATGTAGGCTTTGTCGGGACGTTTTCCTCGAACCTTATGGTGGATCCAGAATGGTCCACAATAGTCTACTCCGGCATTGAGAAAGGGTCTATTCTGAGATACCCGATGCTCAGGTAAGTCACCCATGACTTGTTTAAAGAACTGCGGCCGGTACTTGGTGTATACTACGCAGCCCTGGATCACATTCCGGACCATCGGTTTCACCTTAATGATGTGGTACTGTTGCCGAGCTATTCCGCGTAGTGCCTCATGTCCACAATGAAGATTCTCTTCATGAAGTTTCCGTAGCATCATTCATATGTATGGACTAGCCCCACAGGCACTTTCAATCCAGGGTTTCACAACTGTCAGCAGGACCTCGATATAAGCAGCAGAATTCACTCGAAGTCCTTGAGAGAAAAAGTGTGGTGGCATCACATGTCCTTTGTTGCTCACAACACCTAAAACCGTAACAGTGTCTGGAAACTTGGTGTGCATAACTACTGGTACCTTTGTAGGATTGGAACATAGCCACCTGTCATTTATCCTATTAATCTTCTGGTCTTGGTCAAAATTTTTTTCGTCAAAAAAAACCATAACATTTCCGCCGAAGAAGACGTTTTGAACGTATTACTAGCTGTTCTCGTGTTTTATCCGACATAAACTGTCCTCTTCGCATAACATAGGACTTATACCGGAGATCTTCATGGGCAACTCGACGGATAAGACCGTCAGAAACATTAAATCCTTGCCAGTTCCCTTATTAACTTTGAAGGGTCCTCATAAATAATCGCTTGCACTTTTTGAACAAATTCTGCCGATCGGATGGTGTCAGAACGTTTAATACTCAAATACAACACTTAAATACTTAAAATTGAGTCTGTACAGCAGCTTGTATGGCTTTTATATTTAATATGACAGCTAGGAGACTCAAAATGGCGGGTAAAAGGTTCAAAATAGTGGCTGTATAATGGATCCAGCAGCTCATATGGATTATATATAAAAGATGGAAACTAAACGACTCATAATGACAGGTTGGAGATTCAACATGGCAGCTGTATAATTGTTATACTTGTTAAATCAAAGATAGGGGCTTAAATACTAAAAATGACAGCTGTAGAATGGTATCAACGTATGGCTTCCATATTACAGATGACGGCTAAAAAACTGTAAATGGCTGATGTAGAATGGATGCAGCAGGTCGTATGGTTTCTATGGGGGGTAAAAGACTCAAAATGGCGGGTAAAAGATTCAAAATGGCTGCTGTATAATTTTTCTAGCTGGTACATCAAAGATGGCGTCTAAAAGACTTAACATGGCGCGTAGAAGACTCAATATGGTGGCTTAAAAACTCAAAATAAAGGCTGTACAATAGTTCCAACAGCTTGTATGGCTTCTATATTAAATATGACAGACAAAAGTCTCAAAATGGCGGGTATAAGGTTTACATGGTGGCTGTAGAATGGTTTCAGCAGCTCATATGGATTGTATATAAAATATTGTATATATATTTGTTGCTCACAACATCTAAAACCATAACAGTGGCTGGGAACTTGGTGTGCATAACCACTGGTACCTCTGTAGGGCTGGAACAGTGCCACCTGTCATTTATCCGGCTAATCTTATGGTTTTGGTCAAAATTTTTTTGGTCAGAAAAAAAACCCTTACATCTTCGCCGCTTTAGGGTATTTAATTTTGTTAAGAATACGTTGTTAACTTATAGTTCTCTGTTCTCGTGTTTTATCCGACATAAACTGTTCTCTTCGCATAACATAGGACTTATACCGTAGATCTTCATAGGCAACTTGAATAATTGTTATACTTGTTAAATCAAAGATAGGGGCTTAAATAATAAAAATGACAGCTGTAGAATGGTATCAACGTATGGCTTCCATATTACAGATGACGGTTAAAAAACTTTAAATGGCTGCTGTAGAATGGTTGCAGCAGCTTGTATGGTTTCTATGTTAAAATGGCGGATAAAAGACTCAAAATGGCGGATAAAAGACTCAAAATGGCGGATACAAGACTCAAAATGGCGGGTAAAAAATTCAAAATGGCTGCTGTAGAATTGGCGGCTTAAGGATTCAAAATGGCAGGTAAAATATAATAGCAGCCATTTTGAATCTTTTACCCGCCATTTTGAGTCTTTTATCCGCCATTTTAACATAGAAACCATACAAGCTGCTGCAACCATTCTACAGCAGCCATTTAAAGTTTTTTAACCGTCATCTGTAATATGGAAGCCATACGTTGATACCATTCTACAGCTGTCATTTTTAGTATTTAAGCCCCTATCTTTGATTTAACAAATATAACAATTATTCGAGTGGCCCATGAAGATCTCCGGTATAAGTCCTATGTTATGCGAAGAGGACAGTTTATGTCGGATAAAACACGAGAACAGCTAGTAATACGTTCAAAATGTTTTCTTCGGCGGAAATGTTATGGTTTTTTTTACGAAAAAAATTTTGACCAAGACCAGAAGATTAATAGGATAAATGACAGGTGGCTATGTCCCAATCCTACAAAGGTACCAGTAGTTATACAAACCAAGTTTATAGCCACTGTTATGGTTTTAGGTGTTGTGAGCAACAAAGGACATGTGATGCCACCACACTTATTCTCTCTAGGACTTCGAGTGAATTCTGCTGCTTATATCGAGGTCCTGCTGACAGTTGTGAAACCCTGGATTGAAAGTGTCTGTGGGGATAGTACATACATCTTTCAGCAAGACTCTGCTCGATCACACAAGGCAATGGCAACACAAGATTGGATGGCTGAGAATTTCCATGACCACATATCCCCGATCTTATGGCCTCCTAGCTCCCCAAACCTTAATCCCATGGATTATTACGTATAGGTCGTAGTTGAGCGTGAATTTCGTTGAATATTTTACCTGCCATGTTGAATCCTTAAGCCGCCAATTCTACAGCAGCCATTTTGAATGAATTTTGTTGGATATTTTACCTGCCATTTTGAATCCTTAAGCCGCCAATTCTACAGCAGCCATTTTGAATTTTTTAACCGCCATTTTGAGTCTTTTATCCGCCATTTTAACATAAAAACCATACAAGCTGCTGCAACCATTCTACAGCAGCCATTTACAGTTTTTTAGCCGTCATCTGTAATATGGAAGCCATACGTTGATACCATTCTACAGCTGTCATTTTTAGTATTTAAGCCCATATCTTTGATTTAACAAGTATAACAATTATACAGCCGCCAATTTGGATCTTCTACTTATCATTATGAGTCGTTTAGCCTCCATCTTATATATATAATATATATACGAGCTGCTGGAACCATTCTACAGCCACCATTTTGAACTTTATACCCGCCATAGGTCCCGAATCGAAAAGGTTATAACAGCCAATGGAAATTTTATTGAATAAATATATATATATATATATAAACAATAAATATTGTGTAAAAATTTTGTGAAAAAAAATGTTGACCAAGACCAGAAGATTAATCGGATAAATGACAGGTGTCTATGTTCCAATCCTACAAAGGTACCAGTAGTTATACACACCAAGTTTATAGCCACTGTTACGGGTTTCAGTGTTGTGAGCAACAAAGGACATGTGATGCCACCACACTTTTTCTCCCAAGGACTTCGAGTGAATTCTGCTGCTTATATCGAGGTCCTGCTGACAGTTGTGAAACCCTGGATTAAAAGTGTCTGTGGGGATAGTCCATACATCTTTCAGCAATGCTCTGCTCGATCACACAAGGCAATGACAACACAAGATTGGACGGCTGAGAATTTCCATGACCACATAACTATATATTCATATCTATATATTTATTTAATAACATTTTCATTGCCTGCTATAACTATCTCGATCCGGGACCTAAAACGATTGCAAGCTACGAAATAAATGATCCTTATTCATATTAAACATAACGGTATTAATTGAAGTCTTCAGAGAAGAAATAGTGTTCTGAGAATGTTTGGTGGTTTCACGCTCAACTACGCCCTATACGTATTAATCCAGGGGATTAAGGTCTGGGGAGCTAGGCGGCCATAAGTTCGGGGTTATGTGGTCATGGAAATTCTCAGCCATCCAATCTTGTGTTGCCATTGCCTTGTGTGATCGAGCAGAGCCTTGCTGAAATATGTATGGACTAGCCCCACAGACACTTTCAATCCAGGGTTTCACAACTGTCAGCAGGACCTCGATATAAGCAGCAGAATTCACTCGAAGTCCTTGAGAGAAAAAGTGTGGTGGCATCACATGTCCTTTGTTGCTCACAACACCTAAAACCATAACAGTGGCTGGAAACTTGGTGTGTATAACTACTGGTACCTCTGTAGGATTGGAACAGTGCCACCTGTCATTTATCCTATTAATCTTCTGGTCTTGGTCAAAATTTTTTTCGTAAAAAAAAACCATAACATTTCCGCCGAAGAAGACGTTTTGAACGTATTACTAGCTGTTCTCGTGTTTTATCCGACATAAACTGTCCTCTTCGCATAACATAGGACTTATACCGGAGATCTTCATGGGCCACTCGAATAATTGTTATATTTGTTAAATCAAAGATAGGGGATTAAATAATAAAAATGACAGCTGTAGAATGGTATCAACGTATGGCTTCCATATTACAGATGACGGTTAAAAACTGTAAATGGCTGCTGTAGAATGGTTGCAGCAGCTTGTATGGTTTTTATGTTAAAATGGCGGATAAAAGACTCAAAATGGCGGTTAAAAAATTCAAAATGGCTGCTGTAGAATTGGCGGCTTAAGGATTCAAAATGGCAGGTAAAATATCCAACAAAATTCATTCAAAATGGCTGCTGTAGAATTGGCGGCTTAAGGATTCAACATGGCAGGTAAAATATTCAACGAAATTCACGCTCAACTACGACCTATACGTAATAATCCATGGGATTAAGGTCTGGGGAGCTAGGCGGCCATAAGTTCGGGGTTATGTGGTCATGGAAATTCTCAGCCATCCAATCTTGTGTTGCCATTGCCTTGTGTGATCGAGCAGAGCCTTGCTGAAATATGTATGGACTAGCCCCACAGACACTTTTAATCCAGGGTTTCACAACTGTCAGCAGGACCTCGATATAAGCAGCAGAATTCACTCGAAGTCCTTGAGAGAAAAAGTGTGGTGGCATCACATGTCTTTTGTTGCTCACAACACCTAAAACCATAACAGTGGCTATAAACTTGGTTTGTATAACTACTGGTACCTTTGTAGGATTGGAACATAGACAACTGTCATTTATCCGGTTAATCTTCTGGTATTGGTCAACATTTTTTTTCACAAAATTTTTACACAATATTTATTGTTTATATATCTATATATTTATTCAATAAAATTTACATTGGCTGTTATAACCTTTTCGATTCGGGACCTATGGCGGGTATAAAGTTCAAAATGGTGGCTGTAGAATGGTTCCAGCAGCTCGTATATATATTATATATATAAGATGGAGGCTAAACGACTCATAATGATAAGTAGAAGATCCAAATTGGCGGCTGTATAATTGTTATACTTGTTAAATCAAAGATATGGGCTTAAATACTAAAAATGACAGCTGTAGAATGGTATCAACGTATGGCTTCCATATTACAGATGACGGCTAAAAAACTGTAAATGGCTGCTGTAGAATGGTTGCAGCAGCTTGTATGGTTTTTATGTTAAAATGGCGGATAAAAGACTCAAAATGGTGGGTAAAAAATTCAAAATGGCTGCTATTATATTTTACCTGCCATTTTGAATCCTTAAGCCGCCAATTCTACAGCAGCCATTTTGAATTTTTACCCGCCATTTTGAGTCTTGTATCCGCCATTTTAACATAAAAACCATACAAGCTGCTGCAACCATTCTACAGCAGCCATTTACAGTTTTTGGATCTTCTTCTTTTGGATATTCTACTTATCATTATGAGTCGTTTAGCCTCCATCTTATATATATAATATATATACGAGCTGCTGGAACCATTTTACAGCCACCATTTTGAACCTTATACCCGCCATAGGTCCCGAATCGAAAAGGTTATAACAGCCAATTTAAATTTTATTGAATAAATATATAGATATATAAACAATAAATATTGTGTAAAAATTTTGTGAAAAAAAATGTTGACCAAGACCATAAGATTAACCGGATAAATGACAGTTGTCTATGTTCCAATCCAACAAAGGTACCAGTAGTTATACAAACCAAGTTTATAGCCACTGTTATGGTTTTAGGTGTTGTGAGCAACAAAGGACATGTGATGCCACCACACTTTTTCTCTCTAGGACTTCGAGTGAATTCTGCTGCTTATATCGAGGTCCTGCTGACAGTTGTGAAACCCTGGATTGAAAGTGTCTGTGGGGATAGTACATACATCTATCAGCAAGACTCTGCTCGATCACACAAGGCAATGGCAACACAAGATTGGATGGCTGAGAATTTCCATGACCACATATCCCCGATCTTATGGCCTCCTAGCTCCCCAAACCTTAATCCCATGGATTATTACGTATAGGTCGTAGTTGAGCGTGAATTTCGTTGAATATTTTACCTGCCATGTTGAATCCTTAAGCCGCCAATTCTACAGCAGCCATTTTGAATGAATTTTGTTGGATATTTTACCTGCCATTTTGAATCCTTAAGCCGCCAATTCTACAGCAGCCATTTTGAATTTTTTAACCGCCATTTTGAGTCTTTTATCCGCCATTTTAACATAAAAACCATACAAGTTGCTGCAACCATTCTACAGCAGCCATTTACAGTTTTTTAGCCGTCATCTGTAATATGGAAGCCATACGTTGATACCATTCTACAGCTGTCATTTTTAGTATTTAAGCCCCTATCTTTGATTTAACAAGTATAACAATTATACAGCCGCCAATTTGGATCTTCTACTTATCATTATGAGTCGTTTAGCCTCCATCTTATATATATAATATATATACGAGCTGCTGGAACCATTCTACAGCCACCATTTTGAACTTTATACCCGCCATAGGTCCCGAATCGAAAAGGTTATAACAGCCAATGGAAATTTTATTGAATAAATATATATATATATATATAAACAATAAATATTGTGTAAAAATTTTGTGAAAAAAAATGTTGACCAAGACCAGAAGATTAATCGGATAAATGACAGGTGTCTATGTTCCAATCCTACAAAGGTACCAGTAGTTATACACACCAAGTTTATAGCCACTGTTACGGGTTTCAGTGTTGTGAGCAACAAAGGACATGTGATGCCACCACACTTTTTCTCTCAAGGACTTCGAGTGAATTCTGCTGCTTATATCGAGGTCCTGCTGACAGTTGTGAAACCCTGGATTAAAAGTGTCTGTGGGGGTAGTCCATACATATTTCAGCAAGGCTCTGCTCGATCACACAAGGCAATGACAACACAAGATTGGACGGCTGAGAATTTCCATGACCACATAACTATATATTCATATCTATATATTTATTTAATAACATTTTCATTGCCTGCTATAACTATCTCGATCCGGGACCTAAAACGATTGCAAGCTACGAAATAAATGATACTTATTCATATTAAACATAACGGTATTAATTGAAGTCTTCAGAGAAGAAATAGTGTTCTGAGAATGTTTGGTGGTTTCACGCTCAACTACGCCCTATACGTATTAATCCAGGGGATTAAGGTCTGGGGAGCTAGGCGGCCATAAGTTCGGGGTTATGTGGTCATGGAAATTCTCAGCCATCCAATCTTGTGTTGCCATTGCCTTGTGTGATCGAGCAGAGCCTTGCTGAAATATGTATGGACTAGCCCCACAGACACTTTCAATCCAGGGTTTCACAACTGTCAGCAGGACCTCGATATAAGCAGCAGAATTCACTCGAAGTCCTTGAGAGAAAAAGTGTGGTGGCATCACATGTCCTTTGTTGCTCACAACACCTAAAACCATAACAGTGGCTGGAAACTTGGTGTGTATAACTACTGGTACCTCTGTAGGATTGGAACAGTGCCACCTGTCATTTATCCTATTAATCTTCTGGTCTTGGTCAAAATTTTTTTCGTAAAAAAAAACCATAACATTTCCGCCGAAGAAGACGTTTTGAACGTATTACTAGCTGTTCTCGTGTTTTATCCGACATAAACTGTCCTCTTCGCATAACATAGGACTTATACCGGAGATCTTCATGGGCCACTCGAATAATTGTTATATTTGTTAAATCAAAGATAGGGGATTAAATAATAAAAATGGCTGCTGTAGAATGGTTGCAGCAGCTTGTATGGTTTCTATGTTAAAATGGCGGATAAAAGACTCAAAATGGCGGGTAAAAGATACAAAATGGCTGCTGCAGAATTGGCGGCTTAAGGATTAAAAATGGCGGGTAAAATATCTAACAAAATTCAGGCTCAACTACGCCCAATACGTAATAATCCATTTGATTAAGGTCTGGGGAGCTAGGCGGCCATAAGATCGAAGATATGTGGTCATGGAAATTCTCAGCCATCCAATCTTGTGTTGCCATTGCCTCGTGTGATTCTTGAGAGAAAAAGTGTGGTAACATCACATGCCCTTTGTTGCTTACAAAACCTAAAACATAACAGTGGCTGGAAAATTGGTGTGCATAACAAATCCATACTGTTGAGCTGGAAGCATTCAACATCCGTCATTTTGGATATTTTACTGGCCATTTTGAATCTCTAAACCGCCAATTCTACAGGAGCCATTTTGAATTTTTACTCTCCATTTTGAGTCTTTTATCCGTCATTTTAACATAGAAACCATACAAACTGCTGCAATTATTCTACAGCAGCCATTTACAGTTTTTTAGCCGTCATCTGTAATATGGAAGCCATACGTTGATACCATTCGACAGCTGTCATTTTTAGTATTTAAGCCCATATCTTTGATTTAACAAGTATAACAATTATACAGCCGCCAATTTGGATCTTCTACTTATCATTATGAGTCGTTTAGCCTCCATCTTATATATATAATATATATACGAGCTGCTGGAACCATTCTACAGCCACCATTTTGAACTTTATACCCGCCATAGGTCCCGAATCGAAAAGGTTATAACAGCCAATGTAAATTTTATTGAATAAATATATAGATATATAAACAATAAATATTGTGTAAAAATTTTGTGAAAAAAAATGTTGACCAATACCAGAAGATTAATCGGATAAATGACAGGTGTCTATGTTCCAATCCTACAAAGGTACCAGTAGTTATACACACCAAGTTTATAGCCACTGTTACGGGTTTCAGTGTTGTGAGCAACAAAGGACATGTGATGCCACCACACTTTTTCTCTCAAGGACTTCGAGTGAATTCTGCTGCTTATATCGAGGTCCTGCTGACAGTTGTGAAACCCTGGATTAAAAGTGTCTGTGGGGATAGTCCATACATCTTTCAGCAAGGCTCTGCTCGATCACACAAGGCAATGACAACACAAGATTGGACGGCTGAGAATTTCCATGACCACATAACTATATATTCATATCTATATATTTATTTAATAACATTTTCATTGCCTGCTATAACTATCTCGATCCGGGACCTAAAACGATTGCAAGCTACGAAATAAATGATCCTTATTCATATTAAACATAACGGTATTAATTGAAGTCTTCAGAGAAGAAATAGTGTTCTGAGAATGTTTGGTGGTTTCACGCTCAACTACGCCCTATACGTATTAATCCAGGGGATTAAGGTCTGGGGAGCTAGGCGGCCATAAGTTCGGGGTTATGTGGTCATGGAAATTCTCAGCCATCCAATCTTGTGTTGCCATTGCCTTGTGTGATCGAGCAGAGCCTTGCTGAAATATGTATGGACTAGCCCCACAGACACTTTCAATCCAGGGTTTCATAACTGTCAGCAGGACCTCGATATAAGCAGCAGAATTCACTCGAAGTCCTTGAGAGAAAAAGTGTGGTGGCATCACATGTCCTTTGTTGCTCACAACACCTAAAACCATAACAGTGGCTGGAAACTTGGTGTGTATAACTACTGGTACCTCTGTAGGATTGGAACAGTGCCACCTGTCATTTATCCTATTAATATTCTGGTCTTGGTCAAAATTTTTTTCGTAAAAAAAAACCATAACATTTCCGCCGAAGAAGACGTTTTGAACGTATTACTAGCTGTTCTCGTGTTTTATCCGACATAAACTGTCCTCTTCGCATAACATAGGACTTATACCGGAGATCTTCATGGGCCACTCGAATAATTGTTATATTTGTTAAATCAAAGATAGGGGATTAAATAATAAAAATGACAGCTGTAGAATGGTATCAACGTATGGCTTCCATATTACAGATGACGGTTAAAAAACTGTAAATGGCTGCTGTAGAATGGTTGCAGCAGCTTGTATGGTTTTTATGTTAAAATGGCGGATAAAAGACTCAAAATGGCGGTTAAAAAATTCAAAATGGCTGCTGTAGAATTGGCGGCTTAAGGATTCAAAATGGCAGGTAAAATATCCAACAAAATTCATTCAAAATGGCTGCTGTAGAATTGGCGGCTTAAGGATTCAACATGGCAGGTAAAATATACAACGAAATTCACGCTCAACTACGACCTATACGTAATAATCCATGGGATTAAGGTCTGGGGAGCTAGGCGGCCATAAGTTCGGGGTTATGTGGTCATGGAAATTCTCAGCCATCCAATCTTGTGTTGCCATTGCCTTGTGTGATCGAGCAGAGCCTTGCTGAAATATGTATGGACTAGCCCCACAGACACTTTTAATCCAGGGTTTCACAACTGTCAGCAGGACCTCGATATAAGCAGCAGAATTCACTCGAAGTCCTTGAGAGAAAAAGTGTGGTGGCATCACATGTCTTTTGTTGCTCACAACACCTAAAACCATAACAGTGGCTATAAACTTGGTTTGTATAACTACTGGTACCTTTGTAGGATTGGAACATAGACAACTGTCATTTATCCGGTTAATCTTCTGGTATTGGTCAACATTTTTTTTCACAAAATTTTTACACAATATTTATTGTTTATATATCTATATATTTATTCAATAAAATTTACATTGGCTGTTATAACCTTTTCGATTCGGGACCTATGGCGGGTATAAAGTTCAAAATGGTGGCTGTAGAATGGTTCCAGCAGCTCGTATATATATTATATATATAAGATGGAGGCTAAACGACTCATAATGATAAGTAGAAGATCCAAATTGGCGGCTGTATAATTGTTATACTTGTTAAATCATAGATAGGAGCTTAAATACTAAAAATGACAGCTGTAGAATGGTATCAACGTATGGCTTCCATATTACAGATGACGGCTAAAAAACTGTAAATGGCTGCTGTAGAATGGTTGCAGCAGATTGTATGGTTTTTATGTTAAAATGGCGGATAAAAGACTCAAAATGGTGGGTAAAAAATTCAAAATGGCTGCTATTATATTTTACCTGCCATTTTGAATCCTTAAGCCGCCAATTCTACAGCAGCCATTTTGAATTTTTTAACCGCCATTTTGAGTCTTTTATCCGCCATTTTAACATAAAAACCATACAAGTTGCTGCAACCATTCTACAGCAGCCATTTACAGTTTTTTAGCCGTCATCTGTAATATGGAAGCCATACGTTGATACCATTCTACAGCTGTCATTTTTAGTATTTAAGCCCCTATCTTTGATTTAACAAGTATAACAATTATACAGCCGCCAATTTGGATCTTCTACTTATCATTATGAGTCGTTTAGCCTCCATCTTATATATATAATATATATACGAGCTGCTGGAACCATTCTACAGCCACCATTTTGAACTTTATACCCGCCATAGGTCCCGAATCGAAAAGGTTATAACAGCCAATGGAAATTTTATTGAATAAATATATATATATATATATAAACAATAAATATTGTGTAAAAATTTTGTGAAAAAAAATGTTGACCAAGACCAGAAGATTAATCGGATAAATGACAGGTGTCTATGTTCCAATCCTACAAAGGTACCAGTAGTTATACACACCAAGTTTATAGCCACTGTTACGGGTTTCAGTGTTGTGAGCAACAAAGGACATGTGATGCCACCACACTTTTTCTCTCAAGGACTTCGAGTGAATTCTGCTGCTTATATCGAGGTCCTGCTGACAGTTGTGAAACCCTGGATTAAAAGTGTCTGTGGGGATAGTCCATACATATTTCAGCAAGGCTCTGCTCGATCACACAAGGCAATGACAACACAAGATTGGACGGCTGAGAATTTCCATGACCACATAACTATATATTCATATCTATATATTTATTTAATAACATTTTCATTGCCTGCTATAACTATCTCGATCCGGGACCTAAAACGATTGCAAGCTACGAAATAAATGATACTTATTCATATTAAACATAACGGTATTAATTGAAGTCTTCAGAGAAGAAATAGTGTTCTGAGAATGTTTGGTGGTTTCACGCTCAACTACGCCCTATACGTATTAATCCAGGGGATTAAGGTCTGGGGAGCTAGGCGGCCATAAGTTCGGGGTTATGTGGTCATGGAAATTCTCAGCCATCCAATCTTGTGTTGCCATTGCCTTGTGTGATCGAGCAGAGCCTTGCTGAAATATGTATGGACTAGCCCCACAGACACTTTCAATCCAGGGTTTCACAACTGTCAGCAGGACCTCGATATAAGCAGCAGAATTCACTCGAAGTCCTTGAGAGAAAAAGTGTGGTGGCATCACATGTCCTTTGTTGCTCACAACACCTAAAACCATAACAGTGGCTGGAAACTTGGTGTGTATAACTACTGGTACCTCTGTAGGATTGGAACAGTGCCACCTGTCATTTATCCTATTAATCTTCTGGTCTTGGTCAAAATTTTTTTCGTAAAAAAAAACCATAACATTTCCGCCGAAGAAGACGTTTTGAACGTATTACTAGCTGTTCTCGTGTTTTATCCGACATAAACTGTCCTCTTCGCATAACATAGGACTTATACCGGAGATCTTCATGGGCACACGAATAATTGTTATATTTGTTAAATCAAAGATAGGGGATTAAATAATAAAAATGACAGCTGTAGAATGGTATCAACGTATGGCTTCCATATTACAGATGACGGTTAAAAAACTTTAAATGGCTGCTGTAGAATGGTTGCAGCAGCTTGTATGGTTTCTATGTTAAAATGGCGGATAAAAGACTCAAAATGGCGGGTAAAAGATACAAAATGGCTGCTGCAGAATTGGGGGCTTAAGGATTAAAAATGGCGGGTAAAATATCTAACAAAATTCAGGCTCAACTACGCCCAATACGTAATAATCCATTTGATTAAGGTCTGGGGAGCTAGGCGGCCATAAGATCGGGGATATGTGGTCATGGAAATTCTCAGCCATCCAATCTTGTGTTGCCATTGCCTCGTGTGATTCTTGAGAGAAAAAGTGTGGTAACATCACATGTCCTTTGTTGCTTACAAAACCTAAAACCATAACAGTGGCTGGAAAATTGGTGTGCATAACAAATCCATACTGTTGAGCTGGAAGCATTCAACATCCGTCATTTTGGATATTTTACTGGCCATTTTGAATCTCTAAACCGCCAATTCTACAGGAGCCATTTTGAATTTTTACTCTCCATTTTGAGTCTTTTATCCGTCATTTTAACATAGAAACCATACAAACTGCTGCAATTATTCTACAGCAGCCATTTACAGTTTTTTAGCCGTCATCTGTAATATGGAAGCCATACGTTGATACCATTCTACAGCTGTCATTTTTAGTATTTAAGCCCCTATCTTTGATTTAACAAGTATAACAATTATACAGCCGCCAATTTGGATCTTCTACTTATCATTATGAGTCGTTTAGCCTCCATCATATATATAATATATATACGAGCTGCTGGAACCATTCTACAGCCACCATTTTGAACATTATACCCGCCATAGTTCCCGTATCGAGAAGGTTATAGCAGCCAATGGAAATTTTATTGAATAAATTCATAGATATATAACCAATACATATTGTGTAAAAATTTCGTGAACATTCATTAAATTTTATAAATATAAGCTTTTCATTTTTACTATCACTTTGTCTTCAAATGGATCTCCAACCTGTCATGATGAGTCGTTCAGAATTGTACAGCTACCATTTTGAACATTCTACCCTCTATTTTGAATCTCTTAGCTGCTATATTTAATATAGAAGCCATACAAGCTGCTGGACCATTGTACAGCCCTTATTTTGGATACTTAAGCCACCATTTTAAGTATTATACACGACATGTTGAGTCTTTTAGCCGCCATCTTTGATGTACCGCTAGAAAAAATCTACAGCAGCCATTTTGAATCTTTTACCTGCCATTTTGAGTCTTTTATCCGCCATTTTAACATAGCAACTATACGAGCGGCTGCAACCATTCTACAGCAGCCATTTTAAGTTTTTTAGCAGTCATATGTTATGGAAGCCATACGCTGGGACCAATCTACAGCTGTCATTTTTAGTATTTAAGCCCCTATCTTTGATTTAACAAGTATAACAATTATACAGCCGCCAATTTGGATCTTCTACTTATCATTATGAGTCGTTTAGCCTCCATCTTATATATATAATATATATACGAGCTGCTGGAACCATTCTACAGCCACCATTTTGAACCTTATACACGTCATAGGTCCCGAATCGAAAAGGTTATAACAGCCAATGTAAATTTTATTGAATAAATATATAGATATATAAACAATAAATATTGTGTAAAAATTTTGTGAAAAAAAATGTTGACCAATACCAGAAGATTAACCGGATAAATGACAGTTGTCTATGTTCCAATCCTACAAAGGTACCAGTAGTTATACAAACCAAGTTTATAGCCACTGTTATGGTTTTAGGTGTTGTGAGCAACAAAAGACATGTGATGCCACCACACTTTTTCTCTCTAGGACTTCGAGTGAATTCTGCTGCTTATATCGAGGTCCTGCTGACAGTTGTGAAACCCTGGATTAAAAGTGTCTGCGGGGATAGTCCATACATATTTCAGCAAGGCTCTGCTCGATCACACAAGGCAATGACAACACAAGATTGGACGGCTCAGAATTTCCATGACCACATAACTATATATTCATATCTATTTATTTATTTAATAACATTTTCATTGGCTGCTATAACTATCTCGATCCGGGACCTAAAACGATTGCAAGCTACGAAATAAATGATCCTTATTCATATTAAACATAACGGTATTAATTGAAGTCTTCAGAGAAGAAATAGTGTTCTGAGGATGTTTGGTGGTTTCACGCTCAACTACGCCCCATACGTATTAATCCAGGGGATTAAGGTCTGGGGAGCTAGGCGGCCATAAGTTCGGGGTTATGTGGTCATGGAAATTCTCAGCCATCCAATCTTGTGTTGCCATTGCCTTGTGTGATCGAGCAGAGTCTTGCTGACAGATGTATGTACTATCCCCACAGACACTTTCAATCCAGGGTTTCACAACTGTCAGCAGGAATTCGATATAAACAGCAGAATTCACTCAAAGTTCTTGAGAGAAAAAGTGTGGTAACATCACATGTCCTTTGTTGCTCACAAAACCTAAAACATAACAGTGGCTGGAAAATTGGTGTGCATAACAAATCCATACTGTTGAGCTGGAAGCATTCAACATCCGTCATTTTGGATATTTTACTTGCCATTTTGAATCTCTAAGCCGCCAATTCTACAGGAGCCATTTTGAATTTTTACTCTCCATTTTGAGTCTTTTATCCGCGATTTTAACATAGAAACCATACAAGTTGCTGCAACCATTCTACATCAGCCATAACATTTCCGCCGAAGAAGACGTTTTGAACGTATTACTAGCTGTTCTTGTGTTTTATCCGACATAAACTGTCCTCTTTGCATAACATAGGACTTATACCGGAGATCTTCATGGGCCACTCGAATAATTGTTATATTTGTTAAATCAAAGATAGTGGATTAAATAATAAAAATGACAGCTGTAGAATGGTATCAACGTATGGCTTCCATATTACAGATGACGGTTAAAAAACTTTAAATGGCTGCTGTAGAATGGTTGCAGCAGCTTGTATGGTTTCTATGTTAAAATGGCGGATAAAAGACTCAAAATGGCGGGTAAAAGATACAAAATGGCTGCTGTAGAATTGGCGGCTTAAGGATTAAAAATGGCGGGTAAAATATCCAACAAAATTCATTCAAAATGGCTGCTGTAAAATTGGCGGCATAAGGATTCAAAATGGCAGGTAAAATATCCAACAAAATTCAGGCTCAACTACGCCCCATACGTAATAATCCATGGGATTAAGGTCTGGGGAGCTAGGCGGCCATAAGATCGGGGATATGTGGTCATGGAAATTCTCAGCCATCCAATCTTGTGTTGCCATTGCCTTGTGTGATCGAGCAGAGTCTTGCTGATAGATGTATGTACTATCCCCACAGACACTTTCAATCCAGGGTTTCACAACTGTCAGCAGGAATTCGATGTAAACAGCAGAATTCACTCAAAGTTCTTGAGAGAAAAAGTGTGGTAACATCACATGTCCTTTGTTGCTCACAAAACCTAAAACCATAACAGTGGCTGGAAAATTGGTGTGCATAACAAATCCATACTGTTGATCTGGAAGCATTCAACATCCGTCATTTTGGATATTTTACTGGCCATTTTGAATCTCTAAGCCGCCAATTCTACAGGAGCCATTTTGAATTTTTACTCTCCATTTTGAGTCTTTTATCCGTCATTTTAACATAGAAACCATACAAGCTGCTGCAACCATTCTACAGCAGCCATTTACAGTTTTTTAGCCGTCATCTGTAATATGGAAGCCATACGTTGATACCATTCTACAGCTGTCATTTTTAGTATTTAAGACCCTATCTTTGATTTAACAAGTATAACAATTATACAACCGCCAATTTGGATCTCCTACCTATCATAATGAGTCGTTTAGCCTCTATCTTATATATATAATATATATATACGAGCTGCTGGAACCATTCTACAGCCACCATTTTGAACATTATACCCGCCATAGTTCCCGAATCGAGAAGGTTATAGCAGCCAATGGAAATTTTATTGAATAAATATATAGATATATAACCAATACATATTGTGTAAAAATTTCGTGAACATTCATTAAATTGTATTCGAAATATAAGCTTTTCATTTTTACTATCACTTTGTCTTCAAATGGATCTCCAACCTGTCATGATGAGTCGTTCAGAATTGTACAGCTACCATTTTGAACATTCTACCCTCTATTTTGAATCTCTTAGCTGCTATATTTAATATAGAAGCCATACAAGCTGCTGGACCATTGTACAGCCCTTATTTTGGATACTTAAGCCACCATTTTGAGTTTTATACACGACATGTTAAGTCTTTTAGCCGCCATCTTTGATGTACCGCTAGAAAAAATCTACAGCAGCCATTTTGAATCTTTTACCTGCCATTTTGAGTCTTTTATCCGCCATTTTAACATAGCAACTAAACGAGCGGCTGCAACCATTCTACAGCAGCCATTTTAAGTTTTTTAGCAGTCATATGTTATGGAAGCCATACGCTGGGACCAATCTACAGCTGTCATTTTTAGTATTTAAGCCCCTATTTTTGATTTAACAAGTATAACAATTATTCGAGTTGCCCATGTATACCGTAACCAGTCATTTTGACTGGGTGTATAATTGATAAGCAAATATTTTACATTTGCCCTTTTAGGAAGTTCCCTTGTTTGAAACATCATTGTTTGAAAGTTTGTTTACACATCCCTAAAGATCTAACAGCTGAATATTAGTTATCAAGCCAAAGAGGGGCAAATAAGAATCACCGTCCAGTAACGCAGCATCCCCGGCCTGTACGTAAATGGTGCCAAATAAGGCATTGTAACAACAACAAGAAAAAAGTTTATATATGTAGAACATGTAACAAACATAATTTTTTTGATTAAAACTAAAACACAATTGATGTGATTTTTATTATTTTATTTATGTGTTTTTATTTCTCATTAAATCTTTTAAAGGATTACTAATTTGAATATAAAATATTAGGACTTTTCCTAACCAGCCAAATTGACTGGCTATGGTATAGATAGCTATACAAATTTCTTGGTAAATCTAGTGTTAACATAGAACTTATACCGGAGATCTTTATGTGAGGAGGAGGACCGTCAGAAACATTACAATCCTTTGCCAGGGCCCTTATTGACTTTGAAGGGTCCTCATAAATAATCGCTTGCATTTTTTAAACAAATTCTTCCGATCGAATGTTGTTAGAACGTTTCTCGTGTTTTTTGCGTTTTGAAACAGGATCTGCGTTGCCCTCTGATGCTTCCAACTCACAGCGCACCTACAAACGGGCACACTTCAGAAAATTTGATATTTATAAATCGGTGTGATTTGGACATAATGCGACAATAACTGGATGTCTCTTCATCTGTTGAGTTAAGTTGTACTCAAGAATGTTCACGAAATGTACGTATTACTCGATGTTCTCGTGTTTTATCCGACATAAACTATCCTTTTCGCATAACATAGGACTTGTACCGGATATCTTAATAAGCAACTCGACGGATAAGACCGTCAGAAACATTAAAATCCTTTGCCAGGGCCCTTATTGTAAATACTCAAAATTGAGGCTGTACAATGCAGCTTGTATGGCTTCTATATCAAATATGGCAGCTAAGAGACTTAAAATGGCGGGTATAAGGTTCAAAATGGGGTCTGTAGAATGGTTCCAGCAGCTCATATGGATTATATATAAAATATGGAGGCTAAACGACTCATAATGACAGGTTGGAGATCCAAAATGGCGGCTGTATAATTGTTATACTTGTTAAATTAAAGATAAAGGCCTTAAATACTAAAAATGACAGCTGTAGAATGGTCACTGCGTATGGCTCCCATATTACAGATGACAGTTAAACAACTTAAAATGGCTGATGTAGAATGGTTGCAACAGCTCTTACGGTTTCTATGGGGGTTAAAAGTTTCAAAGTGGCTGGTAAAAGATTCAAAAAGGCTGCTGTATAATTGTTGTAGCTGGTACATCAAAGATGGCGTCTATAAGACTCAACATGGCGGGTAGAAGACTCAAAATGGTGGCTTAAAAACTCAAAATAAAGGATGTACCATGGTTCCAACAGCTTGTATGGCGTCTATATTAAATATGGCAGACAAAAGACTTAAAATGGCGTGTATAAGGTTCAAATGATGGCTGTAGAATGGGTTTAGCAGCTCGTATGGAGTATATATAAAATATGGAGGCTAAACGACTCATAATGACAGGTAGGAAATCGGGTAGAAGATTCAAAATGACGGATGTTGAATGCTTCTAGCTTAACAACATGGATTCTACAGGGTGCGTACGGTAGTTGAGGACAAAGTGATAGTAAAAATAAATGCTTATATTTCGAAAAAAATTGAATGATTGTTCACGCAATTTTTACACAATATTTATTGATTATATATCTATAAAGTTTCCATTGGCTGCTATAACCTTCTCCATCCAGGATATATAACAATTGCAAGCCCGAATTAAATGATCCTTATTCATATTGAACGTAACGGTATTAATTGCAGTATTCAGAAAATAAATAGTGTTATGACAATGTTTATTGGTTTCACGCCCAACTACGCTTCATACGTAATAATCCAGGGGATTACGGTCTGGGGAGCTAGGCGGCCATAAGTTCGGGGTTATGTGGTCATGGAAATTCTCAGCCATCCAATCTTGTGTTGCATTGCCTTGTGTGATCGAGCAGAGTCTTGCTGAAAGATGTATGTACTATCCTTACAGACACTTTCAATCCTGGGTTTTACAACTGCCAACAGAATCCAAGTCCTTGAGACAAAAAGTGTTGTGGCATCACATGTCCTTTGTTGCTCACAACACCTAAAACCATAACATTGACTGGAAACTTGTTGTGCATAACCACTGGTACCTGTGTAGGTTAGTGACATAGCAACCTGTCATTTATCCGGTTAATCTTCTGGTCTTGGTCAAAATGTTTTTCGTCAGAAAAAAACCATAACATCTTCGCCACTTCAGGGTGTTTAATTTTGTTAAGTAGATATTTGAACTCGCTGTTCTCGTGTTTTATCCGACATATACTGTCGTCTTTGTTAACACTAAATCTACCACACCAGTCAAAATGACTGGTTTTATTTTTTATTTCATAAATATTGACAAAAGGTTTTTTTATTTTTTGGTTCCGAATATTATGGTATGATTTTTTAACTAACCACTAAATACATACAATTTGATAAGTTAATTTCATTTTTGTTAATAGGAAAATAATTTTTTTTTCGTTTTTGGCACTTATACCGTAACCAGTCATTTTGACTGGGTGTATAATTGATAAGCAAATATTTTACATTTGCCCTTTTAGGAAGTTCCCTTGTTTGAAACATCATTGTTTGAAAGTTTGTTTACACATCCCTAAAGATCTCACAGCTGAATATTAGTTATCAAGCCAAAGAGGGGCAAATAAGAATCACCGTCCAGTAACGCAGCATCCCCGGCCTGTACGTAAATGGTGCCAAATAAGGCATTGTAACAACAACAAGAAAAAAGTTTATATATGTAGAACATGTAACAAACATAATTTTTTTGATTAAGACTAAAACACAATTGATGTGATTTTTATTATTTTATTTATGTGTATTTATTTCTCATTAAATCTTTTAAAGGATTACTAATTTTAGGACTTTTCCTAACCAGCCAAATTGACTGGCTATGGTATAGATAGCTATACAAATTTCTTGGTAAATCTAGTGTTAACATAGAACTTATACCGGAGATCTTTATGTGAGGAGGAGGACCGTCAGAAACATTACAATCCTTTGCCAGGGCCCTTATTGACTTTGAAGGGTCCTCATAAATAATCGCTTGCATTTTTTAAACAAATTCTTCCGATCGAATGTTGTTAGAACGTTTCTCGTGTTTTTTGCGTTTTGAAACAGGATCTGCGTTGCCCTCTGATGCTTCCAACTCACAGCGCACCTACAAACGGGCACACTTCAGAAAATTTGATATTTATAAATCGGTGTGATTTGGACATAATGCGACAATAACTGGATGTCTCTTCATCTGTTGAGTTAAGTTGTACTCAAGAATGTTCACGAAATGTACGTATTACTCGATGTTCTCGTGTTTTATCCGACATAAACTATCCTTTTCGCATAACATAGGACTTGTACCGGATATCTTAATAAGCAACTCGACGGATAAGACCGTCAGAAACATTAAAATCCTTTGCCAGGGCCCTTATTGTATATACTCAAAATTGAGGCTGTACAATGCAGCTTGTATGGCTTCTATATCAAATATGGCAGCTAAGAGACTTAAAATGGCGGGTATAAGGTTCAAAATGGGGTCTGTAGAATGGTTCCAGCAGCTCATATGGATTATATATAAAATATGGAGGCTAAACGACTCATAATGACAGGTAGGAAATCGGGTAGAAGATTCAAAATGACGGATGTTGAATGCTTCTAGCTTAACAACATGGATTCTACAGGGTGCGTACGGTAGTTGAGGACAAAGTGATAGTAAAAATAAATGCTTATATTTCGAAAAAAATTGAATGATTGTTCACGCAATTTTTACACAATATTTATTGATTATATATCTATAAAGTTTCCATTGGCTGCTATAACCTTCTCCATCCAGGATATATAACAATTGCAAGCCCGAATTAAATGATCCTTATTCATATTGAACGTAACGGTATTAATTGCAGTATTCAGAAAATAAATAGTGTTATGACAATGTTTATTGGTTTCACGCCCAACTACGCCTCATACGTAATAATCCAGGGGATTACGGTCTGGGGAGCTAGGCGGCCATAAGTTCGGGGTTATGTGGTCATGGAAATTATCAGCCATCCAATCTTGTGTTGCCATTGCCTTGTGTGATGGAGCAGAGTCTAACTGAAAGATGTTTGGACTATCCCCACAGACACTTTCAATCCTGGGTTTCACAACTGTTTCCAGGACTTCGATATAAGCAGCAGAATTCGCTCGAAGTCCTTGAGACAAAAAGTGTTGTGGCATCGCATGTCCTTTGTTGCTCACAACACCTAAAACCATAACATTGACTGGAAACTTGTTGTGCATAACCACTGGTACCTGTGTAGGTTAGTGACATAGCAACCTGTCATTTATCCGGTTAATCTTCTGGTCTTGGTCAAAATGTTTTTCGTCAGAAAAAAACCATAACATCTTCGCCACTTCAGGGTGTTTAATTTTGTTAAGTAGATATTTGAACTCGCTGTTCTCGTGTTTTATCCGACATATACTGTCGTCTTTGTTAACACTAAATCTACCACACCAGTCAAAATGACTGGTTTTATTTTTTATTTCATAAATATTGACAAAAGGTTTTTTATTTTTTGGTTCCGAATATTATGGTATGATTTTTTAACTAACCACTAAATACATACAATTTGATAAGTTAATTTCATTTTTGTTAATAGGAAAATAATTTTTTTTTCGTTTTGGCACTTATACCGTAACCAGTCATTTTGACTGGGTGTATAATTGATAAGCAAATATTTTACATTTGCCCTTTTAGGAAGTTCCCTTGTTTGAAACATCATTGTTTGAAAGTTTGTTTACACATCCCTAAAGATCTCACAGCTGAATATTAGTTATCAAGCCAAAGAGGGGCAAATAAGAATCACCGTCCAGTAACGCAGCATCCCCGGCCTGTACGTAAATGGTGTCAAATAAGGCATTGTAACAACAACAAGAAAAAAGTTTATATATGTGGAACATGTAACAAACATAATTTTTTGATTAAAACTAAAACACAATTGATGTGATTTTTATTATTTTATTTATGTGTTTTTATTTCTCATTAAATCTTTTAAAGGATTACTAATTTTAATTAAAATATTAGGACTTTTCCTAACCAGCCAAATTGACTGGCTATGGTATAGATAGCTATACAAATTTCTTGGTAAATCTAGTGTTAACATAGAACTTATACCGGAGATCTTTATGTGAGGAGGAGGACCGTCAGAAACATTACAATCCTTTGCCAGGGCCCTTATTGACTTTGAAGGGTCCTCATAAATAATCACTTGCATTTTTTAAACAAATTCTTCCGATCGAATGTTGTTAGAACGTTTCTCGTGTTTTTTGCGTTTTGAAACAGGTTCTGCGTTGCCCTCTGATGCTTCCAACTCACAGCGCACCTACAAACGGGCACACTTCAGAAAATTCGATATTTATAAATCGGTGTGATTTGGACATAATGCGACAATAACTGGATGTCTCTTCATCTGTTGAGTTAAGTTGTACTCAAGAATGTTCACGAAATGTACGTATTACTCGATGTTCTCGTGTTTTATCCGACATAAACTATCCTTTTCGCATAACATAGGACTTGTACCGGATATCTTAATAAGCAACTCGACGGATAAGACCGTCAGAAACATTAAAATCCTTTGCCAGGGCCCTTATTGTATATACTCAAAATTGAGGCTGTACAATGCAGCTTGTATGGCTTCTATATCAAATATGGCAGCTAAGAGACTTAAAATGGCGGGTATAAGGTTCAAAATGGGGTCTGTAGAATGGTTCCAGCAGCTCATATGGATTATATATAAAATATGGAGGCTAAACGACTCATAATGACAGGTTGGAGATCCAAAATGGCGGCTGTATAATTGTTATACTTGTTAAATTAAAGATAAAGGCCTTAAATACTAAAAATGACAGCTGTAGAATGGTCACTGCGTATGGCTCCCATATTACAGATGACAGTTAAACAACTTAAAATGGCTGATGTAGAATGGTTGCAACAGCTCTTACGGTTTCTATGGGGGTTAAAAGTTTCAAAGTGGCTGGTAAAAGATTCAAAAGGCTGCTGTATAATTGTTGTAGCTGGTACATCAAAGATGGCGTCTATAAGACTCAAAATGGTGGCTTAAAAACACAAAATAAAGGCTGTACAATGGTTCCAACAGCTTGTATGGCGTCTATATTAAATATGGCAGACAAAAGACTTAAAATGGCGTGTATAAGGTTCAAATGATGGCTGTAGAATGGATTCAGCAGCTCGTATGGAATATATATAAAATATATGATCCTTATTCATATTAACCATAACGGTATTAATTGAAGTCTTCAGAGAAGAAATAGTGTTATGAGGATGTTTATTTGTTTTTCGCTCAACTACTCCCCATACGTAATAATCCAGGGGATTAAGGTCTGTGGAGCTAGGCGGCCATATGTTCGGGGTTATGTGGTCATGGAAATTATCAGCCATCCAATCTTGTGTTGCCATTGCCTTGTGTGATGGAGCAGAGTCTTACTGAAAGATGTTTGGACTATCCCCACAGACACTTTCAATCCTGGGTTTCACAACTGTTTCCAGGACTTCGATATAAGCAGCAGAATTCGCTCGAAGTCCTTGAGACAAAAAGTGTTGTGGCATCACATGTCCTTTGTTGCTCACAACACCTAAAACCATAACATTGACTGGAAACTTGTTGTGCATAACCACTGGTACCTGTGTAGGTTAGTGACATAGCAACCTGTCATTTATCCGGTTAATCTTCTGGTCTTGGTCAAATGTTTTTCGTCAGAAAAAAACCATAACATCTTCGCCACTTCAGGGTGTTTAATTTTGTTAAGTAGATATTTGAACTCGCTGTTCTCGTGTTTTATCCGACATATACTGTCGTCTTTGTTAACACTAAATCTACCACACCAGTCAAAATGACTGGTTTTATTTTTATTTCATAAATATTGACAAAAGGTTTTTTTATTTTTTGGTTCCGAATATTATGGTATGATTTTTTAACTAACCACTAAATACATACAATTTGATAAGTTAATTTCATTTTTGTTAATAGGAAAATAATTTTTTTTTCGTTTTTGGCACTTATACCGTAACCAGTCATTTTGACTGGGTGTATAATTGATAAGCAAATATTTTACATTTGCCCTTTTAGGAAGTTCCCTTGTTTGAAACATCATTGTTTGAAAGTTTGTTTACACATCCCTAAAGATCTCACAGCTGAATATTAGTTATCAAGCCAAAGAGGGGCAAATAAGAATCACCGTCCAGTAACGCAGCATCCCCGGCCTGTACGTAAATGGTGTCAAATAAGGCATTGTAACAACAACAAGAAAAAAGTTTATATATGTGGAACATGTAACAAACATAATTTTTTTGATTAAAACTAAAACACAATTGATGTGATTTTTATTATTTTATTTATGTGTTTTTATTTCTCATTAAATCTTTTAAAGGATTACTAATTTTAATTAAAATATTAGGACTTTTCCTAACCAGCCAAATTGACTGGCTATGGTATAGATAGCTATACAAATTTCTTGGTAAATCTAGTGTTAACATAGAACTTATACCGGAGATCTTTATGTGAGGAGGAGGACCGTCAGAAACATTACAATCCTTTGCCAGGGCCCTTATTGACTTTGAAGGGTCCTCATAAATAATCGCTTGCATTTTTAAACAAATTCTTCCGATCGAATGTTGTTAGAACGTTTCTCGTGTTTTTTGCGTTTTGAAACAGGTTCTGCATTGACCTCTGATGCTTCCAACTCACAGGGCACCTTATAAACTAACGAATGGGCACACTTTAGAAAATTCGATATTTATAAATCGGTGTGATTTGGACATAATGCGACAATAACTGGATGTCTCTTCATCTGTTGAGTTAAGTTGTACTCAAAGATGGCGGCTTAAGGATTCAAAATAGCGGGTAGAAGATTCAAAATGACGGATGTTGAATGCTTCCAGCTCAACAGTATGGATTCTACAGGGTGCGTACGGTATTTAACGACAAAGTGATAGGAAAAATATAAAGCTTATATTTCGTAAAAAATTTAATGAATGTTCACGAAATTTTTACACAATATTTATTGTTTATATATCTATAAATTTATTCAATACAATTTCCATTGGCTGTTATAACGTTCGCGATCCGGGACCTAAAACAATTGCAAGCCTGAAGAGACTGAAATGACGGGTATAAGGTTCAAAATGGCGGCAGTAGAATGGTTTCAGCAGCTCGTATGGATTATATATAAAAGATGAAGGCTAAACGACTCATAATGACAGGTAGGAAATCGGGTATAAGATTTAAAATGACGGATGTTGAATGCTTCTAGCTTAACAACATGGATTCTACAGGGTGCGTACGGTAGTTGAGGACAAAGTGATAGTAAAAATAAATGCTTATATTTCGAAAAAAATTGAATGATTGTTCACGCAATTTTTACACAATATTTATTGATTATATATCTATAAAGTTTCCATTGGCTGCTATAACCTTCTCTATCCAGGATATATAATAATTGCAAGCCCGAATTAAATGATCCTTATTCATATTGAACGTAACGGTATTAATTGCAGTATTCAGAAAATAAATAGTGTTATGACAATGTTTATTGGTTTCACGCCCAACTACGCCTCATACGTAATAATCCAGGGGATTACGGTCTGGGGAGCTAGGCGGCCATAAGTTCGGGGTTATGTGGTCATGGAAATTCTCAGCCATCCAATCTTGTGTTGCATTGCCTTGTGTGATCGAGCAGAGTCTTGCTGAAAGATGTATGTACTATCCTTACAGACACTTTCAATCCTGGGTTTTACAACTGCCAACAGAATCCAAGTCCTTGAGACAAAAAGTGTTGTGGCATCACATGTCCTTTGTTGCTCACAACACCTAAAACCATAACATTGACTGGAAACTTGTTGTGCATAACCACTGGTACCTGTGTAGGTTAGTGACATAGCAACCTGTCATTTATCCGGTTAATCTTCTGGTCTTGGTCAAAATGTTTTTCGTCAGAAAAAAACCATAACATCTTCGCCACTTCAGGGTGTTTAATTTTGTTAAGTAGACATTTGAACTCGCTGTTCTCGTGTTTTATCCGACATATACTGTCGTCTTTGTTAACACTAAATCTACCACACCAGTCAAAATGACTGGTTTTATTTTTTATTTCATAAATATTGACAAACGGTTTTTTTATTTTTTGGTTCCCAATATTATGGTATGATTTTTTAACTAACCACTAAATACATACAATTTGATAAGTTAATTTCATTTTTGTTAATAGGAAAATAATTTTTTTTCGTTTTTGGCACTTATACCGTAACCAGTCATTTTGACTGGGTGTATAATTGATAAGCAAATATTTTACATTTGCCCTTTTAGGAAGTTCCCTTGTTTGAAACATCATTGTTTGAAAGTTTGTTTACACATCCCTAAAGATCTCACAGCTGAATATTAGTTATCAAGCCAAAGAGGGGCAAATAAGAATCACCGTCCAGTAACGCAGCATCCCCGGCCTGTACGTAAATGGTGCCAAATAAGGCATTGTAACAACAACAAGAAAAAGTTTATATATGTAGAACATGTAACAAACATAATTTTTTGATTAAAACTAAAACACAATTGATGTGATTTTTATTATTTTATTTATGTGTATTTATTTCTCATTAAATCTTTTAAAGGATTACTAATTTTAGGACTTTTCCTAACCAGCCAAATTGACTGGCTATGGTATAGATAGCTATACAAATTTCTTGGTAAAACTAGTGTTAACATAGAACTTATACCGGAGATCTTTATGTGAGGAGGAGGACCGTCAGAAACATTACAATCCTTTGCCAGGGCCCTTATTGACTTTGAAGGGTCCTCATAAATAATCGCTTGCATTTTTTAAACAAATTCTTCCGATCGAATGTTGTTAGAACGTTTCTCGTGTTTTTTGCGTTTTGAAACAGGTTCTGCGTTGCCCTCTGATGCTTCCAACTCACAGCGCACCTACAAACGGGCACACTTCAGAAAATTCGATATTTATAAATCGGTGTGATTTGGACATAATGCGACAATAACTGGATGTCTCTTCATCTGTTGAGTTAAGTTGTACTCAAGAATGTTCACGAAATGTACGTATTACTCGATGTTCTCGTGTTTTATCCGACATAAACTATCCTTTTCGCATAACATAGGACTTGTACCGGATATCTTAATAAGCAACTCGACGGATAAGACCGTCAGAAACATTAAAATCCTTTGCCAGGGCCCTTATTGTATATACTCAAAATTGAGGCTGTACAATGCAGCTTGTATGGCTTCTATATCAAATATGGCAGCTAAGAGACTTAAAATGGCGGGTATAAGGTTCAAAATGGGGTCTGTAGAATGGTTCCAGCAGCTCATATGGATTATATATAAAATATGGAGGCTAAACGACTCATAATGACAGGTTGGAGATCCAAAATGGCGGCTGTATAATTGTTATACTTGTTAAATTAAAGATAAAGGCCTTAAATACTAAAAATGACAGCTGTAGAATGGTCACTGCGTATGGCTCCCATATTACAGATGACAGTTAAACAACTTAAAATGGCTGATGTAGAATGGTTGCAACAGCTCTTACGGTTTCTATGGGGGTTAAAAGTTTCAAAGTGGCTGGTAAAAGATTCAAAAAGGCTGCTGTATAATTGTTGTAGCTGGTACATCAAAGATGGCGTCTATAAGACTCAAAATGGTGGCTTAAAAACACAAAATAAAGGCTGTACAATGGTTCCAACAGCTTGTATGGCGTCTATATTAAATATGGCAGACAAAAGACTTAAAATGGCGTGTATAAGGTTCAAATGATGGCTGTAGAATGGATTCAGCAGCTCGTATGGAATATATATAAAATATATGATCCTTATTCATATTAACCATAACGGTATTAATTGAAGTCTTCAGAGAAGAAATAGTGTTATGAGGATGTTTATTTGTTTTTCGCTCAACTACTCCCCATACGTAATAATCCAGGGGATTAAGGTCTGTGGAGCTAGGCGGCCATATGTTCGGGTTATGTGGTCATGGAAATTATCAGCCATCCAATCTTGTGTTGCCATTGCCTTGTGTGATGGAGCAGAGTCTTACTGAAAGATGTTTGGACTATCCCACAGACACTTTCAATCCTGGGTTTCACAACTGTTTCCAGGACTTCGATATAAGCAGCAGAATTCGCTCGAAGTCCTTGAGACAAAAAGTGTTGTGGCATCACATGTCCTTTGTTGCTCACAACACCTAAAACCATAACATTGACTGGAAACTTGTTGTGCATAACCACTGGTACCTGTGTAGGTTAGTGACATAGCAACCTGTCATTTATCCGGTTAATCTTCTGGTCTTGGTCAAAATGTTTTTCGTCAGAAAAAAACCATAACATCTTCGCCACTTCAGGGTGTTTAATTTTGTTAAGTAGATATTTGAACTCGCTGTTCTCGTGTTTTATCCGACATATACTGTCGTCTTTGTTAACACTAAATCTACCACACCAGTCAAAATGACTGGTTTTATTTTTATTTCATAAATATTGACAAAAGGTTTTTTTATTTTTTGGTTCCGAATATTATGGTATGATTTTTTAACTAACCACTAAATACATACAATTTGATAAGTTAATTTCATTTTTGTTAATAGGAAAATAATTTTTTTTCGTTTTTGGCACTTATACCGTAACCAGTCATTTTGACTGGGTGTATAATTGATAAGCAAATATTTTACATTTGCCCTTTTAGGAAGTTCCCTTGTTTGAAACATCATTGTTTGAAAGTTTGTTTACACATCCCTAAAGATCTCACAGCTGAATATTAGTTATCAAGCCAAAGAGGGGCAAATAAGAATCACCGTCCAGTAACGCAGCATCCCCGGCCTGTACGTAAATGGTGTCAAATAAGGCATTGTAACAACAACAAGAAAAAAGTTTATATATGTGGAACATGTAACAAACATAATTTTTTTGATTAAAACTAAAACACAATTGATGTGATTTTTATTATTTTATTTATGTGTTTTTATTTCTCATTAAATCTTTTAAAGGATTACTAATTTTAATTAAAATATTAGGACTTTTCCTAACCAGCCAAATTGACTGGCTATGGTATAGATAGCTATACAAATTTCTTGGTAAATCTAGTGTTAACATAGAACTTATACCGGAGATCTTTATGTGAGGAGGAGGACCGTCAGAAACATTACAATCCTTTGCCAGGGCCCTTATTGACTTTGAAGGGTCCTCATAAATAATCGCTTGCATTTTTTAAACAAATTCTTCCGATCGAATGTTGTTAGAACGTTTCTCGTGTTTTTTGCGTTTTGAAACAGGTTCTGCATTGACCTCTGATGCTTCCAACTCACAGGGCACCTTATAAACTAACGAATGGGCACACTTTAGAAAATTCGATATTTATAAATCGGTGTGATTTGGACATAATGCGACAATAACTGGATGTCTCTTCATCTGTTGAGTTAAGTTGTACTCAACGATGGCGGCTTAAGGATTCAAAATAGCGGGTAGAAGATTCAAAATGACGGATGTTGAATGCTTCCAGCTCAACAGTATGGATTCTACAGGGTGCGTACGGTATTTAACGACAAAGTGATAGGAAAAATATAAAGCTTATATTTCGTAAAAAATTTAATGAATGTTCACGAAATTTTTACACAATATTTATTGTTTATATATCTATAAATTTATTCAATACAATTTCCATTGGCTGTTATAACGTTCGCGATCCGGGACCTAAAACAATTGCAAGCCTGAAGAGACTGAAAATGACGGGTATAAGGTTCAAAATGGCGGCAGTAGAATGGTTTCAGCAGCTCGTATGGATTATATATAAAAGATGAAGGCTAAACGACTCATAATGACAGGTAGGAAATCGGGTATAAGATTTAAAATGACGGATGTTGAATGCTTCTAGCTTAACAACATGGATTCTACAGGGTGCGTACGGTAGTTGAGGACAAAGTGATAGTAAAAATAAATGCTTATATTTCGAAAAAATTGAATGATTGTTCACGCAATTTTTACACAATATTTATTGATTATATATCTATAAAGTTTCCATTGGCTGCTATAACCTTCTCTATCCAGGATATATAATAATTGCAAGCCCGAATTAAATGATCCTTATTCATATTGAACGTAACGGTATTAATTGCAGTATTCAGAAAATAAATAGTGTTATGACAATGTTTATTGGTTTCACGCCCAACTACGCCTCATACGTAATAATCCAGGGGATTACGGTCTGGGGAGCTAGGCGGCCATAAGTTCGGGGTTATGTGGTCATGGAAATTCTCAGCCATCCAATCTTGTGTTGCATTGCCTTGTGTGATCGAGCAGAGTCTTGCTGAAAGATGTATGTACTATCCTTACAGACACTTTCAATCCTGGGTTTTACAACTGCCAACAGAATCCAAGTCCTTGAGACAAAAAGTGTTGTGGCATCACATGTCCTTTGTTGCTCACAACACCTAAAACCATAACATTGACTGGAAACTTGTTGTGCATAACCACTGGTACCTGTGTAGGTTAGTGACATAGCAACCTGTAATTTATCCGGTTAATCTTCTGGTCTTGGTCAAAATGTTTTTCGTCAGAAAAAAACCATAACATCTTCGCCACTTCAGGGTGTTTAATTTTGTTAAGTAGACATTTGAACTCGCTGTTCTCGTGTTTTATCCGACATATACTGTCGTCTTTGTTAACACTAAATCACCACACCAGTCAAAATGACTGGTTTTATTTTTTATTTCATAAATATTGACAAAAGGTTTTTTTATTTTTTGGTTCCCAATATTATGGTATGATTTTTTAACTAACCACTAAATACATACAATTTGATAAGTTAATTTCATTTTTGTTAATAGGAAAATAATTTTTTTTTTCGTTTTTGGCACTTATACCGTAACCAGTCATTTTGACTGGGTGTATAATTGATAAGCAAATATTTTACATTTGCCCTTTTAGGAAGTTCCCTTGTTTGAAACATCATTGTTTGAAAGTTTGTTTACACATCCCTAAAGATCTCACAGCTGAATATTAGTTATCAAGCCAAAGAGGGGCAAATAAGAATCACCGTCCAGTAACGCAGCATCCCGGCCTGTACGTAAATGGTGCCAAATAAGGCATTGTAACAACAACAAGAAAAAAGTTTATATATGTGGAACATGTAACAAACATAATTTTTTTGATTAAAACTAAAACACAATTGATGTGATTTTTATTATTTTATTTATGTGTTTTTATTTCTCATTAAATCTTTTAAAGGATTACTAATTTTAATTAAAATATTAGGACTTTTCCTAACCAGCCAAATTGACTGGCTATGGTATAGATAGCTATACAAATTTCTTGGTAAATCTAGTGTTAACATAGAACTTATACCGGATATCTTTATGTGAGGAGGAGGACCGTCAGAAACATTACAATCCTTTGCCAGGGCCCTTATTGACTTTGAAGGGTCCTCATAAATAATCGCTTGCATTTTTTAAACAAATTCTTCCGATCGAATGTTGTTAGAACGTTTCTCGTGTTTTTTGCGTTTTGAAACAGGTTCTGCATTGACCTCTGATGCTTCCAACTCACAGCGCACCTTATAAACTAACGAATGGGCACACTTTAGAAAATTCGATATTTATAAATCGGTGTGATTTGGACATAATGCGACAATAACTGGATGTCTCTTCATCTGTTGAGTTAAGTTGTACTCAAAGATGGCGGCTTAAGGATTCAAAATAGCGGGTAGAAGATTCAAAATGACGGATGTTGAATGCTTCCAGCTCAACAGTATGGATTCTACATGGTGCGTACGGTATTTAACGACAAAGTGATAGGAAAAATATAAAGCTTATATTTCGTAAAAAATTTAATGAATGTTCACGAAATTTTTACACAATATTTATTGTTTATATATCTATAAATTTATTCAATACAATTTCCATTGGCTGTTATAACGTTCGCGATCCGGGACCTAAAACAATTGCAAGCCTGAAGAGACTGAAAATGACGGGTATAAGGTTCAAAATGGCGGCAGTAGAATGGTTTCAGCAGCTCGTATGGATTATATATAAAAGATGAAGGCTAAACGACTCATAATGACAGGTAGGAAATCGGGTATAAGATTTAAAATGACGGATGTTGAATGCTTCCAGCTCAACAGTATGGATTCTACAGGGTGCGGTATTTGAGGACAAAGTGATAGTAAAAATAAAAGCTTATATTTCGAATAAAATTTAATGATTGTTCACGCAATTTTTACACAATATTATTATTGATTATATATATCTATAAAGTTATTCAATAAAGTTCCCATTGGCTGCTATAACCTTCTCGATCCGGAACCTATAACAATTGCAAGCCCGAATTAAATGATCCTTATTAATATTGACCATAACTGTATCAATTGCAGTATTCAGAAAATAAATAGTGTTATGACAATGTTTATTGGTTTCACGCCCAACTACGCCTCATACGTACTAATCCAGGGGATTAAGGTCTGGGGAGCTAGGCGGCCATAAGTACGGGGTTATGTGGTCATGGAAATTCTCAGCCATCGAATCTTGTGTTGCCAATGCCTTGTGTGATCGAGCAGAGTCTTGCTGAAAGATGCATGTATTATCCCCACAGACACTTTCAATCCAGGGTTTCACAACTGTCTCCAGGATTTCGATATAAGCAGCAGAATTCACTCGGAGTCCTTGAGGCAAAAAGTGTTGTGGCATCACATGTCCTTTGTTGCTCACAACACCTAAAACCATAACATTGGCTGGAAACTTGTTGTGCATAACCACTGGTACCTGTGTAGGTTAGTGACATAGCAACCTGTCATTTATCCGGTTAATCTTCTGGTCTTGGTCAAAATGTTTTTTGTCAGAAAAAAACTTTGACCTCTTCGCCGCTTTAGGTTGTTTAATTTTGTTAAGAAGACGTTTTGAACGTATAACTCGATGTTCTCGTGTTTTATCCCACATAAACTGTCCTCTTCGCATAACATTGGACTTATACCGGAGATCTTAATGAGCAACTCGACGTGTAAGACCGTCAGAAACATTAAAATCCTTTGCCAGGGCCCTGATTGACTTTGAAGGGTCCACATAAATAATCGCTTGCATTTTTTGAACAAATTCTGCCTATCGAATGATGTTAGCACGTTTCTCGTGTTTTTTGGCTCTGCGTTGCCCCTGATGCTTCCAACTCACAGCGCACCTTATAAACGAACGAACCGGTGTGATTTGGACATAATGCGCCAATAACTGCATGTTTCTTTATCTGTTGAGTTAAGTTGTACTCAAGAATGTTCACGAAATGTACGTATTACTCGATGTTCTCGTGTTTTATCCGACATAAACTATCCTTTTTGCATAACATAGGACTTGTACCGGATATCTTAATAATCAACTCGACGGATAAGACAGTCAGAAACATTAAAATCCTTTGCCAGGGCCCTTATTGTAAATACTCAAAATTGAGGCTGTACAATGCAGCTTGTATGGCTCTATATCAAATATGGCAGCTAAGAGACTTAAAATGGCGGTTATATGGTTCAAAATGGTGGCTGTATAATGGTTCCAGCAGCTCATATGGATTATATATAATAGATGGAGGCTAAACGAATCATAATGACAGGTTGGAGATCCAAAATGGCGGCTGTATAATTGTTATACTTGTTAAATTAAAAATAAAGGCCTTAAATACTAAAAATGACAGCTGTAGAATGGTCCCTGCGTATGGCTTCCAAAACAACTTAAAATGGCTGATGTAGAATGGTTGCAGCAGCTCGTACGGTTTCTATGGGGGTTAAAAGTCTCAAAGTGGCTGGTCAAAGATTCAAAAAGGCTGCTGTATAATTTTTGTAGCTGGTACATCAAGGATGGCGTCTATAAGACTCAAAATGGTGGCTTAAAAACACAAAATAAAGGCTGTACAATGGTTCCAACAGCTTGTATGGCGTCTATATTAAATATGGCAGACAAAAGACTTAAAATGGCGTGTATAAGGTTCAAATGATGGCTGTAGAATGGATTCAGCAGCTCGTATGGAATATATATAAAATATATGATCCTTATTCATATTAACCATAACGGTATTAATTGAAGTCTTCAGAGAAGAAATAGTGTTATGAGGATGTTTATTTGTTTTTCGCTCAACTACTCCCCATACGTAATAATCCAGGGGATTAAGGTCTGTGGAGCTAGGCGGCCATATGTTCGGGGTTATGTGGTCATGGAAATTATCAGCCATCCAATCTTGTGTTGCCATTGCCTTGTGTGATGGAGCAGAGTCTTACTGAAAGATGTTTGGACTATCCCCACAGACACTTTCAATCCTGGGTTTCACAACTGTTTCCAGGACTTCGATATAAGCAGCAGAATTCGCTCGAAGTCCTTGAGACAAAAAGTGTTGTGGCATCACATGTCCTTTGTTGCTCACAACACCTAAAACCATAACATTGACTGGAAACTTGTTGTGCATAACCACTGGTACCTGTGTAGGTTAGTGACATAGCAACCTGTCATTTATCCGGTTAATCTTCTGGTCTTGGTCAAAATGTTTTTCGTCAGAAAAAAACCATAACATCTTCGCCACTTCAGGGTGTTTAATTTTGTTAAGTAGACATTTGAACTCGCTGTTCTCGTGTTTTATCCGACATATACTGTCGTCTTTGTTAACACTAAATCTACCACACCAGTCAAAATGACTGGTTTTATTTTTTATTTCATAAATATTGACAAAAGGTTTTTTTATTTTTTGGTTCCCAATATTATGGTATGATTTTTTAACTAACCACTAAATACATACAATTTGATAAGTTAATTTCATTTTTGTTAATAGGAAAATAATTTTTTTTTCGTTTTTGGCACTTATACCGTAACCAGTCATTTTGACTGGGTGTATAATTGATAAGCAAATATTTTACATTTGCCCTTTTAGGAAGTTCCCTTGTTTGAAACATCATTGTTTGAAAGTTTGTTTACACATCCCTAAAGATCTCACAGCTGAATATTAGTTATCAAGCCAAAGAGGGGCAAATAAGAATCACAGTCCAGTAACGCAGCATCCCCGGCCTGTACGTAAATGGTGCCAAATAAGGCATTGTAACAACAACAAGAAAAAAGTTTATATATGTAGAACATGTAACAAACATAATTTTTTTGATTAAAACTAAAACACAATTGATGTGATTTTTATTATTTTATTTATGTGTTTTTATTTCTCATTAAATCTTTTAAAGGATTACTAATTTTAATTAAAATATTAGGACTTTTCCTAACCAGCCAAATTGACTGGCTATGGTATAGATAGCTATACAAATTTCTTGGTAAATCTAGTGTTAACATAGAACTTATACCGGAGATCTTTATGTGAGGAGGAGGACCGTCAGAAACATTAAAATCCTTTGCCAGGGCCCTTATTGTAAATACTCAAAATTGAGGCTGTACAATGCAGCTTGTATGGCTTCTATATCAAATATGGCAGCTAAGAGACTTAAAATGGCGGGTATAAGGTTCAAAATGGTGGCTTAAAAACTCAAAATAAAGGCTGTACAATGGTTCCAACAGCTTGTATGGCGTCTATATTAAATATGGCAGACAAGAGACTTAAAATGGCGGGTATAAGGTTCAATAGGTGGCTGTAGAATGGATTCAGCAGCTCGTATAGAATATATATAAAAGATGGAGGTTAAACGACTCATAATGACAGGTAGGAAATCGGGTAGAAGATTCAAAATGACGGATGTTGAATGCTTCCAGCTCAACAGTATGGATTCTACAGGGTGCGTACGGTATTTAACGAAAAAGTGATAGTAGAAATAAAAGCTTATATGTCGAATAAAATTTAATGATTGTTAACGCAATTTTTACACAATATTTATTGATTATATATATCTATAAAGTTATTCAATAAAGTTCCCATTGGCTGCTATAACCTTCTCGATCCGGGACCTATAACAATTGCAAGCCCGAATTAAATGATCCTTATTCATATTGACCATAACTGTATCTATTGCAGTATTCAGAAAATAAATAGTGTTATGACAATGTTTATTGGTTTCACGCCCAACTACGCCTCATACGTAATAATCCAGGGGATTAAGGTCTGGGGAGCTAGGCCATAAGTACGGGGTTATGTGGTCATGGAAATTCTCAGCCATCCAATCTTGTGTTGCCATTGCCTTGTGTGATCGAGCAGAGTCTTGCTGAAAGATGTATGTACTATCCCCACAGACACTTTCAATCCAGGGTTTCACAACTGTCAGCAGGAACTCGATATAAACAGCAGAATTCACTCGAAGTTCTTGAGAGAAAAAGTGTGGTGGCATCACATGTCCTTTGTTGCTCACAAAACTTAAAACCATAACATTGGCTGGAAACTTGTTGTGCATAACCACTGGTACCTGTGTAGGTTAGTGGCATAGCAACCTGTCATTTATCCGGTTAATCTTCTGGTCTTGGTCAAAATGTTTTTCGTCAAAAAAACCTTAACATCTTTGCCGCTTTAGGTTGTTTAATTTTGTTAAGAAGACGTTTTGAACGTATAACTCGATGTTCTCGTGTTTTATCCCACATAAACTGTCCTCTTCGCATAAGATTGGACTTATACCGGAGATCTTCACGAGCAACTCGACGGGTAAGACCGTCAGAAACATAAAAATCCTTTGCCAGGGCCCTGATTGACTTTGAAGGGTCCACATAAATAATCGCTTGCATTTTTTGAACAAATTCTGCCTATCGAATGATGTTAGCACGTTTCTCGTGTTTTTTGGCTCTGCGTTGCCCCTGATGCTTCCAACTCACAGCGCACCTTATAAACGAACGAACCGGTGTGATTTGGACATAATGCAACAATAACTGCATGTTTCTTTATCTGTTGAGTTAAGTTGTACTCAAAAATGGCGGCTTAAGGATTCAAAATGGCGCGTAGAAGATTCAAAATGACGGATGTTGAATGCGTTCAGCTCAACAATATGGATTCTACAGGGTGCGTACGGTATTTAACGACAAAGTGATAGGAAAAATATAAAGCTTATATTTCGAATAAGATTTAATAAATGTTCACGAAATTTTTACACAATATTTATTGTTTATATATCTATAAAGTTGTTCAATAAAGTTTCCATTGGCTGCTATATATATAACCCTTTCGATTCGGGACCTATAACAATTGCAAGCCCGAATTAAATGATCCTTATTCATATTGACCATAACTGTATTAATTGCAGTATTCAGAAAATAAATAGTGTTATGACAATGTTTATTTGTTTTACGCTCAACTACGCCCCATACGTAATAATCCAGGGGATTAAGGTCTGTGGAGCTAGGCGGCTATATGTTCGGGGTTATGTGGTCATGGAAGTTATCAGCCATCCAATCTTGTGTTGTCATTGCCTTGTGTAATCAAGCAGAGTCTTGCTGAAAGATGTATGTACTATCCCAACGCCACTTTCAATCCAGGGTTTCACAACTGTCAGCAGGAACTCGATATAAGCAGCGGAATTCACTCGAAGTACTAGAGAGAAAAATTGTGGTGACATCACATGTCTTTTGTTGCTCACAACACCTAAAACCATAACATTGGTGTGCATAACTACTGGCACCTCTGTAGTATTGGAACATAGCCACCTGTCATTTATCCGGTTAATCTTCTGGCCTTGTTCAAAATGTTTTTCGTCGACAAAAAACAACAATTCCGCCGAAGAATACGTTTTGTACGTATTACTCGATGTTCTCGTGTTTTATCCGACATAAACTATCCTTTTCCCATAACATAGGACTTGTACCGGATATCTTAATAAGCAACTCGACGGATAAGACCGTCAGAAACATTAAAATCCTTTGCCAGGGCCATTAATGTAAATACTCAAAATTGAGGCTGTACAATGCAGCTTGTATGGCTTCTATATCAAATATGGCAGCTAAGAGATTTAAAATGGCGGGTATAAGGTTCAAAATGGAGTCTGTAGAATGGTTCCATCAGCTCATATGGATTATATATAAAATATGGAGGCTAAACGACTTATAATGACAGGTTGGAGATCCAAAATGGCGACAGTATAATTGTTATACTTGTTAATTTAAAGATAAAGGCCTTAAATACTAAAAATGACAGCTGTAGAATGGTCCCTGCGTATGGCTTCCATATTACAGATGACAGTTAAACAACTTAAAATGGCTGATGTAGAATGGTTGCAGCAGCTCGTACGGTTTCTATGGGGGTTAAAAGACTCAAAATGGCTGGTAAAATATTCAAAATGGCTGCTGTATAATTGTTGTAGCTGGTACATCAAAGATGGCGTCTATAAGACTCAACATGGCGGGTAGAAGACTCAAAATGGTGGCTTAAAAACTCAAAATAAAGGCTGTACCATGGTTCCAACAGCTTGTATGGCGTCTATATTTAATATGGCAGACAAGAGACTTAAAATGGCGGGTATAAGGTTCAAATGGTGGCTGTAGAATGGGTTCAGCAGCTCGTATGGAGTATATATAAAATATGGAGTCTAAACGACTCATAATGACAGGTAGGAAATCGGGTAGAAGATTCAAAATGACGGATGTTGAATGCTTCTAGCTTAACAACATGGATTCTACAGGGTGCGTACGGTAATTGAGGACAAAGTGATAGTAAAAATAAAAGCTTATATTTCGAATAAAATTTAATGATTGTTCACGCAATTTTTACACAATATTTATTGATTATATATCTATAAAGTTATTCAATAAAGTTCCCATTGGCTGCTATAAACTTCTCGATCCGCAACCTATAACAATTGCAAGCCCGAATTAAATGATCCTTATTCATATTGACCATAACTGTAATAATTGCAGTATTCAGAAAACAAAAATAGTTTTATGAGGATGTATATTGGTTTCACGCCCTGGTCTGGGGATCTAGGCAGCCACAAGTTCGGGGTTATGTTTCCAGGACTTCGATATAAGCAGCAGAATTCGCTCGAAGTCCTTGAGACAAAAAGTGTTGTGGCATCACATGTCCTTTGTTTCTCACAACACCTAAAACCATAACATTGGCTGGAAACTTGTTGTGCATAGCCACTGGTACCTGTGTAGGTTAGTGACATAGCAACTTGTCATTTATCCGGTTAATCTTCTGGTCTTGGTCAAAATGTTTTTTGTCAGAAAAAACTTTGACCTCTTCGCCGCTTTAGGTTGTTTAATTTTGTTAAGAGGACGATTTGAACGTATAACTCGATGTTCTCGTGTTTTATCCCACATAAACTGTCCTCTTCGCATAAGATTGGACTTATACCGGAGATCTTCATGAGCAACTCGACGGGTAAGACCGTCAGAAACACTAAAGTCCTTTGCCAGGGCCCTTATTGACTTTGAAGGGTCCTCATAAATAATCGCTTGCACCTTTTCAACAAATTCTGTCGATCGAATGTTGTTAGAACGTTTCTCGTTTTTTTTGCGTTTTGAAACAGGTTATGCGTTTCCCTCTGATGCTTCCAACTCACAGCGCACCTACAAACGGGCACACTTCAGAAAATTCGATATTTATAAATCGGTGTGATTTGGACATAATGCGACAATAACTGGATGTCTCTTTATCTGTTGAGTTAAGTTGTACTCAAGAATGTTCTCGAAATTTTTACACAATATTTATTGGTTATATATCTATAAATTTATTCAATAAAATTTCTATTGGCTGCTATAACGTTATGCAAGCCCGAATTAAATGATCCTTATTCATATTGACCATAAAGCTTATATTTCGAATAAAATTTAATGAATGTTCACGAAATTTTTACACAATATTTATTGGTTATAAATCTATAAATTTATTCAATAAAGTTCCCATTGGCTGCTAAAACCTTTTCGATCCGGACCTATAACAATTGCAAGCCCGAATTAAATGATCCTTATTCATATTAACCATAACGGTATTAATTGCAGTATTCAGAAAAGAAATAGTGTTATGACGATGTTTATTGGTTTCAAGCTCAACTACGCCCCATACGTAATAATCCAGGGGATTAAGGTATGGGGAGCTAGGCGGCCATAAGTTCGGGGTTATGTGGTTATGGAAATTCTCAGCCATCCAATCTTGTGTTGCCATTGCCTTGTGTGATCGAGCAGAGTCTTGCAGAAAGATGTATGTACTATCCCCACAGACACTTTCAATCCAGGGTTTCACAAGCAGGGTTTGTCAGCAGGACCTCGATATAAACAACAGAATTCACTCGAAGTCCTTGAGAGAAAAAGTGTTGTGGCATCATATGTCCTTTGTTGCTCACAACACCTAAAACCATAACAGTGAATGGAAAATTGGTGTGCATAACTACTGGTACCTTTGTAGGATTGGAGCATAGCCACCTGTCATTTATCCGGTTAATCTTCTGGTCTTGTTCAAAATGTTTTCGTCAGATAAAAACCTTAGCATCTTTGCCGCTTTAGGGTGTTTAATTTGGATAAGAAGACGTTTTGGACGTATAACTCGATGTTCTCGTGTTTTATCCCACATAAACTGTCCTCTTCGTATAACATTGGACTTATACCGGAGATCTTCATGGGCAAATCGACGGATAAGACCGTCAGAAACATTAAAATCCTTTGCCAAGGTTCTGATAAAAGACTGAAAATGGCGGGTAAAAGATTCAAAATAACTGCTGTAGAATTTGCGGCTTAAATGGCTTGTAGAAGATACAAAATTACGGATGTTGAATACTTCCAGCTCAACAGTATGTATTCTACAGGGTGCGTACGGTATTTGGGGACAAAGTGATAGTAAAAACCAGAGGGCCGGGGCTAACTTCGACCGCGTCAAAGTTTGTATACCCTTGCAACTTTTTTGGTAACTCTTTCCTTACCTAAAGCCATTAAAGTGGAAAAACCTTTAAGTCAAAAAGGCTAATGTTTGCGAAAGAACGGCCTACAATCTTAGCATAGGAAATAACAAAGATATTGATCAAAGTCACTGTTTTCCACCGATCGTTCCTATGGGAGCTATATGATATAGTAACCCGATATTTATCAAATTCGGCACATTCATTAACAGATACACTAAACTAACAAATATTTAATTTGACAGCAATCGCGTCAAAAGTAACGAAGTTATTGAAGAAAGTCACTGTTTACGACCGATCGTTCCTATGGGAGCTATATGATATAGTCAGACGATCATGATCAAATTTGGCACAGTCGTTTATATGTATAATAAACTCACCAATATTGAATTTCACGACAATAGCTCAGAAAATAACGAAGTTATTGAGAAAAGTCACTGTTCGTGACTTTGCGGTTTGTATGGGATCTATATGATATAGTAGACCGATCCGGCTGAATCCGAGATATACAACGCCTGCAGTATATACAAGCCTACATGCAAAATTTTAGCTCTGTAGCTCCAACGGTCTAGGAGGAGTTTGCGTTGATCCAGACGGACGGACAGACGGTCAGACGGTCAGACGGACAGACGGACGGACGGACGGACATGGCTATATGAACTCGTCTCGTCGTGCTGATCAAGAATACTTCTGATCAAGCACAGTTCTGACCAATATTAATATACCCTTTTTGCAAGGGTATAATAAGAAGCTTATATTTCGAACAAAATTAAATGAATGTTCACGCAATTTTTACACAATATTTATTAGTTATATATCTATAAATTTATTCAATAAAATTTCAATTGGCTGTTATAACCTTCTCGATCCGGGACCTAAAACGACTGCAAGCCCGGAAAAAATGATCCTTATTGACCATACCGGTATTAATGAGGATGTTTATTGTTTTCACTCTCAACTACGCACCATACGTAATAATCCAGGGGATTAAGGGGGAGCTAGGCGGCCATAAGTTCGGGGTTATGTGGTCATGGAAATTCTCAGCCATCCAATATTTTGTTGCCATTGCCTTGTGTGATCGAGCAGAGTCTTGCTGAAAGATGTATGTATTATCTCAACAGACACTTACAATCCAGGGTTTCACAAGCAGGGTTTGCCAGCAGGACCTCGATATAAGCAGCAGAATTCACTTGAAGTCCTTGAGAGAAAAAATGTTGTGTTGTAAAACCATAACAGTGAATGGAAAATTGGTGTGCATAACTACTGGTACCTTTGTAGGATTGGAACATAGCCACCTGTCATTTATCCGGTTAATCTCCTGGTCTTGTTCAAAATGGTTTTCGTCAGAAAAAACCTTAACATCTTCGCCGCTTTAGGATGATTAATTTTGTTAAGAAGACGTTTTGAATACATAAACTGTCCTCTTTGCATAACATTGGACTTATACCGGAGATCTTCATGGGCAACTCGACGAATAAGACCGTCAGAAACATTAAAATCCTTTGCCAGGGCCCTTATTGACTTTGAAGGGTCCTCATAAAAAATCGCTTGCATTTTTTGAACAAATTCTGCCGATCGAATGTTGATAAAACGTTTCTTGTGTTTTTTGCGTTTTGAAACAGGCTCTGCATTGCCCTCTGATGCTTTCAACTCACGGCGCACCTTATAAACTAACGAACGGGCACACTTCAGAAAATTCGATATTTATAAATCGGTGTGATTTGGACATAATGCGACAATAACTGGATGTCTCTTCATCTGTCCATTTAAGTTGTACTCAAAGATGGCGGCTTAAGGATTCAAAATGGCGGGTCGAAGATTCAAAATAACGGATGTTAAATGCTTCCATCTCAACAGTATGGATTCTACAGGGTGCGTACGGTATTTAACGAAAAAGCCATACAAGCTGCTGATACTATTTAACAGCCGCCATTTTGAGTATTTGAGCTACCATTTTGAGTTTGCTAGCCGCCATCTTTAATATAGAAGCCATACGGGCTGCTAGAAACATTATATAGTCGCAATTTTGTGTATTTAGGCCACCATTTTGAGTCGGTTAGCCGCCATATACATAATATAGAAGACATACAAGCTGGTAGAAACATTTGCCATTTCGAGTATTTAAGCCATCATATTTAAAATAGAAGTAATAAGCTGCTAGAAACATTCTACAGCCGCCATATTGAGATTTAAAGCTATTATTTTAAGTCTGTTAGCCGCTATATATATATAATATAGAAGCCATACGCGCGCATTCTACAGCCGTCATTTTGAGTCAACTACCCGTTCTTTTGGTTCTTCTAGCCGCCATCTTTAATATAGAAGCCATACGATCTGCTAGAAACATTTTATATCCGCCATTTCGAGTATTAAAGCCACCATCTTTAATATAGAACCAATACGAGCTCAGAAGTCATTTGGGCTACTAAAACAATTCTACAGCCACCATTTTGAGTCTTCTACCCGAAGAGGCCATACTGCTGATACCATTCTATAGCCGCCATTTTGAGTATGTAAGCTTCCATTTTGAGTCTGCTAGCCGCTATCTTTAATATAGAACCGTACGCGCTACTGAAACCATTCTACAGCCGCCATTTTGACTATTTAAGCCACCATCTATTATATATAAGCAATACGTGCTGCTAGAAACATTCTAAAGCCGACATCTTGAGTATGTAAGTCACCATTTTGAGTCTGCTACCCCCATCTTTAATATAGAAGCCATATGCGCTGCTGCAACCATTCTACAGCCGCCATTTTGAGTATTCTTCCGAAGAAGCCATACAAGCTGCTGATACCATTCTCCAGCCGCCATTTTGAGTATGTAAGTTACTATTTTGAGTCTGCTAGCCGCAATCTTTAATATAGAAGCCATTCGCGTTACTGAAACCATTCTACAGCCGCCGTTTTGAGTATTTTAAACGCCATTTTGAGTACTGAAGCCACCATCTATTATATAGAAGCAATACGTGCTGCTAGAAACACTCTATAGTCGCCATCTTGAGTATGTAAGTGACAATTTTGAGTCTACTACCCCCATATTTAATATAGAAGCCATACGCGCTGCTGAAACCATTCTACAGCCGCCATTTTGAGTCTTCTACCCGTCATGTTGGTTCTTTTAGCCGGCATCTTTAATATAGATGCCATACAAGCTGCTGATACCATTCCACAGCCGCCATTTTGAGTATTTAAGCTACCATTTTGAGTTTGCTACACCCATCTTTAATATAGAAGCCATACGCGCTACTGAAACCATTCTACAGCCGCCTTTTTGAGTATTTTACCCGTCATTTTGAATATTTAAGCCACCATCTATTTTATAGAAGCAATACGAGCTGCTAGAAACATTCTACAGCAGCCATTTTGGGTAATTAATATAGAAGCCATACGTGCTGCTAAAACCCGTATACAGCCGCCTCTTTGAGTATTTTACCCCCCATTTTCGTTCTTTTAGCCGCCATCTTTAATAAAGAAGCCATACGAGCTGCTAGAAACATTCTACAGCCGTCATTTTGAGTCTTCTACCCGCTAGTTTAAGTGTTTTAGCCGCCATCTTTAATAAAGAAGCCATAAGAGATGTTAGAAACATTCTACAGCCGCCATTTTGCCGTCTTCTGGTTGCTTGCCTGTTAGCGAATTTTTGTCCCTTTTACCTACTTAACGGCGTTTTGCATCAAAAGAAAGAGATGGAAATAGTTGGGCTGTTAAAAACACAGAAACAGAAAAAAACACCTATTTTGCAAGGCAACGAAGTCTATCTATTTTTAATCCGATTTTGATAAGCAATATCTCATTCGACAGGACATTTAATTGACTATCGTTCATAGTTCAAGTGTAGTTATACTCTAGTGTGTTTTAGTGGCGTGAAGTGACGTCAATCAGAGAGACCAAAAAATTCCATACAAAATGGAATTTTTCAAATGGCTCCAAAATGGACCCTGGGGCCAAATTGAAAATTTGTGGTATGCAGTTTATCTTAGTTTTACTAGATCTAAAACTTTTTCTTTGAGTCCAAAGGTGTACGATCAAATTTACAAATTTTTAAAATGTGTCTTTTATTTTTTGCCGGGTCCGAATTTGGGGGCTTTTTATCAAAACACATTTTAAAAAAAACCATTAGAGATATGCCCACGAAATTTACAAAACATCATCTCAATAGAATAACCAATTGAACGTTATAAATTAACATATCAAAACATTTCACCAACATTAAGTAACAATCGAATGAAATCAGAATTTAAGGTCAAAAAAAATGTACTCAAATAATTTGCCGCCATATTTAATATAGAAGCCATTTTGAGTCTTTGAACCGCCATTTCGAGTCTGTTACCCGCCATCTTTAATATAAAAGACATACGAGCTGTTGGAACAATTATACAGCCGCCATTTTGAGTCTTCTACCCACTAGTTTAAGTCTTTTAGCCGCCATCTTTAATAAAGAAGCCATAAGAGATGCTAGAAACATTATACAGCCGCCATTTTGAGTCGTCTACCCGCCATTTTCAGTCTTTTAGCCGCCATCTTTAATAAAGAAGCCACACGAGCTGCTAGAAACATTCTAGAGTTGCCATTTTGAGTCTTCTACCCGCCATTTCGAGTCTTTAAGCCGCTATCATCGATGTAGCAGTTAGAATTGTACTGCCGCCATTTTGAATCTTATAGTCACCATTTTGAGTCTTCCACCCGCCATTTTGAGTCTTGAAGCCGCCACCCTTAATATAGAAGCAATTTGAGCAGCTAGAAACATTCTAGAGTCGCCATTTTAAGTCTTCTACCCATTTTGAGTCTGTAAGCCTCCATATTTAATATAGAAGCCATACAAGCTGCTAGAAACATTCTACTGCCGCCATTTTGAGTTTTATACCCGCTAGTTTAAGTCTTTTAGCCGCCATCTTTAATAAAGAAGCCATAAGAGATGTTAGAAACATTATACAGCCGCCATTTTGCCGTCTTCTGGTTGCTTGCCTGTTGGCGAATTTTTGTCCCTTTTACCTACTTAACGGCGTTTTGCATCAAAAGAAAGAGATGGAAATAGTTGGGCTGTTAAAAACACAGAAACAGAAAAAAACACCTATTTTGCAAGGCAACGAAGTCTATCTATTTTTAATCCGATTTTGATAAGCAATATCTCATTCGACAGGACATTTAATTGACTATCTTTCATAGTTCAAGTGTAGTTATACTTTAGTGTGTTTTAGTGGCGTGAAGTGACGTCAATCAGAGAGACCAAAAAATTCCATACAAAATGGAATTTTTCAAATGGCTCCAAAATGGACCCTGGGGCCAAATTGAAAATTTGTGGTATGCAGTTTATCTTAGTTTTACTAGATCTAAAACTTTTTCTTTGAGTCCAAAGGTGTACGATCAAATTTACAAATTTTGAAAATGTGTCTTTTTTTTTTGCCGGGTCCGAATTTGGGGGCTTTTTATCAAAACACATTTAAAAAAAAACCATTAGAGATATGCCCACGAAATTTACAAAACATCATCTCAATAGAATAACCAATTGAACGTTATAAATTAACATATCAAAACATTTCACCAACATTAAGTAACAATCGAATGAAATCAGAATTTAAGGTCAAAAAAAATGTACTCAAATAATTTGCCGCCATATTTAATATAGAAGCCATACAAGCTGCTAGAAACATTCTTAAGCCGCCATTTTGAGTCTTTGAACCGCCATTTCGAGTCTGTTACCCGCCATCTTTAATATAAAAGACATACGAGCTGTTGGAACCATTATACAGCCGCCATTTTGAGTCTTCTACCCACTAGTTTAAGTCTTTTAGCCGCCATCTTTAATAAAGAAGCCATAAGAGATGCTAGAAACATTATACAGCCGCCATTTTGAGTCGTCTACCCGCCATTTTCAGTCTTTTAGCCGCCATCTTTAATAAAGAAGCCACACGAGCTGCTAGAAACATTCTAGAGTTGCCATTTTAAGTCTTCTACCCGCCATTTCGAGTCTTTAAGCCGCTATCATCGATGTAGCAGTTAGAATTGTACTGCCGCCATTTTGAATCTTATAGTCACCATTTTGAGTCTTCCACCCGCCATTTTGAGTCTTGAAGACGCCACCCTTAATATAGAAGCAATTTGAGCAGCTAGAAACATTCTAGAGTCGCCATTTTGAGTCTTCTACCCATTTTGAGTCTGTAAGCCGCCATATTTAATATAGAAGCCATACAAGCTGCTAGAAACATTCTACTGCCGCCATTTAGAGTTTTATACCCGCTAGTTTAAGTCTTTTAGCCGCCCTCTTTAATAAATAAGCCATAAGCGATGCTAGAAACATTCTACAGCCGCCATTTTGAGTCTTCTACACGAAGAAGCCATACAAGCTGCTGATACCAATCTACAGACGTCATTTTGAGTATTTAAGCTACCATTTTGAGTCTGCTAGCCGCCATCTTTAATATAGAAGCCATACGCGCTACTGAAACCATTCTACAGCCGCCTTTTTTAGTATTTTACCCGCCATTTTGAGTATTTACGCCACCATATATTTTATAAAAGCAATACGTGCTGCTGAAACCATTCTACAGCCGCCATTTTGAGTCTTCTACCCGCCATGTTGGTTTTTTTAGATGCCATCTTTAATATAGAAGCCATACAAGCTGCTGATACCATTCTATAGCCGACATCTTGAGTATGTAAGTCACCATTTTGAGTCTGCTACCCCCATCTTTAATATAGAAGGCATACGTGCTGCTGAAACCCGTATACAGCCGCCTCTTTGAGTATTTTACCACCCATTTTGGTTCTTTTAGCCGCCATCTTTAATATAGATGCCATACGAGCTGCTAGAAACATTCTACAGCCGCCATTTTGAGTCTTCTACCCGCTAGTTTAAGTCTTTTAGCCGCCATCTTTAATAAAGAAGCCATAAGAGATGTTAGAAACATTCTACAGCCGCCATTTTGAGTCGTCTACCCGCCATTTTCAGTCTTTTAGCCGCCATCTTTAATAAAGAAGCCATACGAGCTGCTAGAAACATTCTAGAGTCGCCATTTTGAGTCTTTAAGCCGCTATCATCGATGTAGCAGCTAGAACAATTGTGCGGGTGCCATTTTGAATCTTCTAGCCGCCATTTTGAGTCTTCCACCTGTCATTTTGAGTCTTGAAGCCGTCATCTTTAATAAAGAAGCCATACGAGCTGCTAGAAACATTCTACAACCGCCATTTTGAGTCTTCTACCCGCTAGTTTAAGTCTTTTAGCCGCCATCTTTAATAAAGAAGCCATAAGAGATGTTAGAAACATTCTACAGCCGCCATTTTGCCGTCTTCTGGTTGCTTGCCTGTTAGCGAATTTTTGTCCCTTTTACCTACTTAACGGCGTTTTGCATCAAAAAAAAGAGATGGAAATAGTTGGGCTGTTAAAAATACAGAAACAGAAAAAAACACCTATTTTGCAAGGCAACGAAGTCTATCTATTTTTAATCCGATTTTGATAAGCAATATCTCATTCGACAGGACATTTAATTGACTATCTTTCATAGTTCAAGTGTAGTTATACTTTAGTGTGTTTTAGTGGCGTGAAGTGACGTCAATCAGAGAGACCAAAAAATTCCATACAAAATGGAATTTTTCAAATGGCTCCAAAATGGATCCTGGGGCCAAATTGAAAATTTGTGGTATGCAGTTTATCTTAGTTTTACTAGATCTAAAACTTTTTCTTTGAGTCCAAAGGTGTACGATCAAATTTACAAATTTTGAAAATGTGTCTTTTTTTTTTGCCGGGTCCGAATTTGGGGGCTTTTTATCAAAACACATTTAAAAAAAAACCATTAGAGATATGCCCACGAAATTTACAAAACATCATCTCAATAGAATAACCAATTGAACGTTATAAATTAACATATCAAAACATTTCACCAACATTAAGTAACAATCGAATGAAAGGAAAAGGTCAAAAAAATGTACTCAAATAATTTGCCGCCATATTTATTATAGAAGCCATACAAGCTGCTAGAAACATTCTTAAGCCGCCATTTTGAGTCTTTGAACCGCCATTTCGAGTCTTTAAGCCGCTATCATCGATGTAGCAGTTAGAATTGTACTGCCGCCATTTTGAATCTTATAGTCACCATTTTGAGTCTTCCACCAGCCATTTTGAGTCTTGAAGCCGCCACCCTTAATATAGAAGCAATTTGAGCAGCTAGAAACATTCTAGAGTCGCCATTTTGAGTCTTCTACCCATTTTGAGTCTGTAAGCCGCCATATTTAATATAGAAGCCATACAAGCTGCTAGAAACATTCTACTGCCGCCATTTTAAGTTTTATACCCGCTAGTTTAAGTCTTTTAGCCGCCCTCTTTAATAAAGAAGCCATAAGCGATGCTAGAAACATTCTACAGCCGCCATTTTGAGTCTTCTACACGAAGAAGCCATACAAGCTGCTGATACCATTCTACAGCCGTCATTTTGAGTATGTAAGCTACCATTTTGAATCTGCTAGCCGCCATCTTCAATATAGAAGCCATACGCGCTACTGAAACCATTCTACAGCCGCCTTTTTTAGTATTTTACCCGCCATTGAGAGTATTTACACCACCATATATTTTATAAAAGCAATACGTGCTGCTGAAACCATTCTACAGCCGCCATTTTGAGTCTTCTACCCGCCATGTTGGTTTTTTTAGATGCCATCTTTAATATAGAAGCCATACAAGCTGCTGATACCATTCTATAGCCGACATCTTGAGTATGTAAGTCACCATTTTGAGTCTGCTACCCCCATCTTTAATATAGAAGCCATACGTGCTGCTGAAACCCGTATACAGCCGCCTCTTTGAGTATTTTACCCCCCATTTTGGTTCTTTTAGCCGCCATCTTTAATATAGATGCCATACGAGCTGCTAGAAACATTCTACAGCCGCCATTTTGAGTCTTCTACCCGCTAGTTTAAGTCTTTTAGCCGCCATCTTTAATAAAGAAGCCATAAGAGATGTTAGAAACATTCTACAGCCGCCATTTTGAGTCTTCTACCCGCTAGTTTAAGTCTTTTAGCCGCCATCTTTAATAAAGAAGCCATACGAGCTGCTAGAAACATTCTACAGCCGCCGTTTTGAGTCTTCCACCTGTTATTTTGAGTCTTGAAGCCGCCATCTTTAATAAACAAGAGATGCTAGAAACATTCTACATCCGCCATTTTGAGTCGTCTACCCGCCATTTTGAGTCTTTTAGCCGCCATCTTTAATGTAGTAGTTATAACAGTTCTACAGCCGCCATTTTGAATCTTTTAGACGCCGTTTTGAGTCTTCCACCCGCTATTTTGAGTCTTTTAGCCGCCATTTTGAGTCTTGAAGCCGCCATCTTTAATATAGAAGCCATACGAGCTGCTAGAAAAATTCTACAGCCGCCATTTTGAGTCTTTTACCCGCTAGTTTGAGTCTTTTAGCCGCCATCTTTAATAAAGAAGCCATAAGAGATGTTAGAAACATTCTACAGCCGCCATTTTGAGTCGTCTACCCGCCATTTTGAGTCTTTTAGCCGCCATCTTTAATGTAGTAGTTATAACAGTTCCACAGCCGCAATTTTGAATCTTCTAGACGCAATTTTGAGTCTTCCACCCGCTATTTTGAGTCTTTTAGCAGCCATTTTGAGTCTTGAAGCCGCCATCTTTTATATAGATGCCATACGAGCTGCTAGAAACATTCTACAGCCGCCATTTTGAGTCTTCTACCCGCTAGTTTAAGTCTTTTAGCCGCCATCTTTAATAAAGAAGCCATAAGAGATGTTAGAAACATTCTACAGCCGCCATTTTGAGTCGTCTACCAGCCATTTTCAGTCTTTTAGCCGCCATCTTTAATAAAGAAGCCATACGAGCTGCTAGAAACATTCTAGAGTCGCCATTTTGAGTCTTCTACCCGCCATTTTGAGTCTTTAAGCCGCCATCTTTAATGTAGTAAATATAACAGTTCTACAGCCGCAATTTTGAATCTTCTAGACGCCATTTTGAGTCTTCCACCCGCTATTTTGAGTCTTTTAGCCGCCATTTTGAGTCTTGAAGCCGCCATCTTTAATATAGAAGCCATACAAGCTGCTAGAAACATTCTAGAGTCGCCATTTTGAGTCTTCTACCCGCCATTTTGAGTCTTTAAGCCGCTATCATCGATGTAGCAGCTAGAACAATTGTGCAGCTGCCATTTTGAATCTTCTAGCCGCCATTTTGAGTCTTCCACCCGTCATTTTGAGTCTTGAAGCCGCCATCTTTAATAAAGAAGCCATAAGAGTTGCTAGAAACATTCTACAGCCGCCATTTTGAGTAGTCTACCCGCCATTTTGAGTCTTTTAGCCGCCATCTTTAATAAAGAAGCCATACGAGCTGCTAGAAACATTCTAGAGTCGCCATTTTGAGTCTTCTACCCGCCATTTTGAGTCTTCCACCCGCTATTTTGAGCCGCCATTTTGAGTCTTGAAGCCGCCATCTTTAATATAGATGCCATACGAGCTGCTAGAAACATTCTACAGCCGCCATTTTGAGTCTTCCACCCGCTAGTTTAAGTCTTTTAGCCGCCATCTTTAATAAAGAAGCCATAAGAGATGCTAGAAACATTCTACAGCCGCCATTTTGAGTCTTCTACCCGCTAGTTTAAGTCTTTTAGCCGCCATCTTTAATAAAGAAGCCATAAGAGATGTTAGAAACATTCTACATCCGCCATTTTGAGTCGTCTACCCGCCATTTTGAGTCTTTTAGCCGCCATCTTTAATGTAGTAGTTACAACAGTTCTACAGCCGCCATTTTGAATCTTTTAGACGCCGTTTTGAGTCTTCCACCCGCTATTTTGAGTCTTTTAGCCGCCATTTTGAGTCTTGAAGCCGCCATCTTTAATATAGAAGCCATACGAGCTGCTAGAAACATTCTACAGCCGCCATTTTGAGTCTTTTACCCGCTAGTTTAAGTCTTTTAGCCGCCATCTTTAATAAAGAAGCCATAAGAGATGTTAGAAACATTCTACAGCCGCCATTTTGAGTCGTCTACCCGCCATTTTGAGTCTTTTAGCCGCCATCTTTAATGTAGTAGTTATAACAGTTCCACAGCCGCAATTTTGAATCTTCTAGACGCAATTTTGAGTCTTCCACCCGCTATTTTGAGTCTTTTAGCAGCCATTTTGAGTCTTGAAGCCGCCATCTTTTATATAGATGCCATACGAGCTGCTAGAAACATTCTACAGCCGCCATTTTGAGTCTTCTACCCGCTAGTTTAAGTCTTTTAGCCGCCATCTTTAATAAAGAAGCCATAAGAGATGTTAGAAACATTCTACAGCCGCCATTTTGAGTCGTCTACCAGCCATTTTCAGTCTTTTAGCCGCCATCTTTAATAAAGAAGCCATACGAGCTGCTAGAAACATTCTAGAGTCGCCATTTTGAGTCTTCTACCCGCCATTTTGAGTCTTTAAGCCGCCATCTTTAATGTAGTAAATATAACAGTTCTACAGCCGCAATTTTGAATCTTCTAGACGCCATTTTGAGTCTTCCACCCGCTATTTTGAGTCTTTTAGCCGCCATTTTGAGTCTTGAAGCCGCCATCTTTAATATAGAAGCCATACGAGCTGCTAGAAACATTCTAGAGTCGCCATTTTGAGTCTTCTACCCGCCATTTTGAGTCTTTAAGCCGCTATCATCGATGTAGCAGCTAGAACAATTGTGCAGCTGCCATTTTGAATCTTCTAGCCGCCATTTTGAGTCTTCCACCCGTCATTTTGAGTCTTGAAGCCGCCATCTTTAATAAAGAAGCCATAAGAGATGCTAGAAACATTCTACAGCCGCCATTTTGAGTAGTCTACCCGCCATTTTGAGTCTTTTAGCCGCCATCTTTCATGTAGTAGTTATAACAGTTCTACAGCCGCAATTTTGAATCGTCTAGACGCCATTTTGAGTCTTCCACCCGCTATTTTGAGTCTTTTAGCCGCCATTTTGAGTCTTGAAGCCGCCATCTTTAATATAGATGCCATACGAGCTGCTAGAAACATTCTACAGCCGCCATTTTGAGTCGTCTACCCGCCATTTTCAGTCTTTTAGCCGCCATCTTTAATAAAGAAGCCTTACGAGCTGCTAGAAACATTCTAGAGTCGCCATTTTGAGTCGTCTACCCGCCATTTTGAGTCTTTTAGCCGCCATCTTTAATGTAGTAGTTATAACAGTTCTACAGCCGCAATTTTGAATCGTCTAGACGCCATTTTGAGTCTTCCACCCGCTATTTTGAGTCTTTTAGCCGCCATTTTGAGTCTTGAAGCCGCCATCTTTAATATAGATGCCATACGAGCTGCTAGAAACATTCTACAGCCGCCATTTTGAGTCGTCTACCCGCCATTTTCAGTCTTTTAGCCGCCATCTTTAATAAAGAAGCCATACGAGCTGCTAGAAACATTCTAGAGTCGCCATTTTGAGTCTTCTACCCGCCATTTTGAGTCTTTAAGCCGCTATCATCGATGTAGCAGCTAGAACAATTGTGCAGGTGCCATTTTGAATCTTCTAGCCGCCATTTTGAGTCTTCCACCTGTCATTTTGAGTCTTGAAGCCGCCATCTTTAATAAAGAAGCCATACGAGCTGCTAGAAACATTCTACAGCCGCCATTTTGAGTCTTCTACCCGCTAGTTTAAGTCTTTTAGCCGCCATCTTTAATAAAGAAGCCATAAGAGATGTTAGAAACATTCTACAGCCGCCATTTTGCCGTCTTCTGGTTGCTTGCCTGTTAGCGAATTTTTGTCCCTTTTACCTACTTAACGGCGTTTTGCATCAAAAAAAAGAGATGGAAATAGTTGGGCTGTTAAAAACACAGAAACAGAAAAAAACACCTATTTTGCAAGGCAACGAAGTCTATCTATTTTTAATCCGATTTTGATAAGCAATATCTCATTCGACAGGACATTTAATTGACTATCTTTCATAGTTCAAGTGTAGTTATACTTTAGTGTGTTTTAGTGGCGTGAAGTGACGTCAATCAGAGAGACCAAAAAATTCCATACAAAATGGAATTTTTCAAATGGCTCCAAAATGGACCCTGGGGCCAAATTGAAAATTTGTGGTATGCAGTTTATCTTAGTTTTACTAGATCTAAAACTTTTTCCTTGAGTCCAAAGGTGTATGATCAAATTTACAAATTTTGAAAATGTGTCTTTTATTTTTTGCCGGGTCCGAATTTGGGGGCTTTTTATCAAAACACATTTTAAAAAAAACCATTAGAGATATGCCCACGAAATTTACAAAACATCATCTCAATAGAATAACCAATTGAACGTTATAAATTAACATATCAAAACATTTCACCAACATTAAGTAACAATCGAATGAAATCAGAATTTAAGGTCAAAAAAAATGTACTCAAATAATTTGCCGCCATATTTAATATAGAAGCCATACAAGCTGCTAGAAACATTCTTAAGCCGCCATTTTGAACCGCCATTTCGAGTCTGTTACCCGCCATCTTTAATATAAAAGACATACGAGCTGTTGGAACCATTATACAGCCGCCATTTTGAGTCTTTTACCCACTAGTTTAAGTCTTTTAGCCGCCATCTTTAATAAAGAAGCCATAAGAGATGCTAGAAACATTATACAGCCGCCATTTTGAGTCGTCTACCCGCCATTTTCAGTCTTTTAGCCGCCATCTTTAATAAAGAAGTCACACGAGCTGCTAGAAACATTCTAGAGTTGCCATTTTGAGTCTTCTACCTGCCATTTCGAGTCTTTAAGCCGCTATCATCGATGTAGCAGTTAGAATTGTACTGCTGCCATTTTGAATCTTATAGTCACCATTTTGAGTCTTCCACCCGCCATTTTGAGTCTTGAAGCCGCCACCCTTAATATAGAAGCAATTTGAGCAGCTAGAAACATTCTAGAGTCGCCATTTTGAGTCTTCTACCCATTTTGAGTCTGTAAGCCGCCATATTTAATATAGAAGCCATACAAGCTGCTAGAAACATTCTACTGCCGCCATTTTGAGTTTTATACCCGCTAGTTTAAGTCTTTTAGCCGCCCTCTTTAATAAAGAAGCCATAAGCGATGCTAGAAACATTCTACAGCCGCCATTTTGAGTCTTCTACCCGCCATGTTGGTTTTTTTAGATGCCATCTTTAATATAGAAGCCATACAAGCTGCTGATACCATTCTATAGCCGACATCTTGAGTATGTAAGTCACCATTTTGAGTCTGCTACCCCCATCTTTAATATAGAAGCCATACGTGCTGCTGAAACCCGTATAAAGCCGCCTCTTTGAGTATTTTACCCCCCATTTTGGTTCTTTTAGCCGCCATCTTTAATATAGATGCCATACGAGCTGCTAGAAACATTCTACAGCCGCCATTTTGAGTCTTCTACCCGCTAGTTTAAGTCTTTTAGCCGCCATCTTTAATAAAGAAGCCATAAGAGATGTTAGAAACATTCTACAGCCGCCATTTTGAGTCTTCTACCCGCTAGTTTAAGTCTTTTAGCCGCCATCTTTAATAAAGAAGCCATACGAGCTGCTAGAAACATTCTACAGCCGCCGTTTTGAGTTTTATACCCGCTAGTTTAAGTCTTTTAGCCGCCCTCTTTAATAAAGAAGCCATAAGCGATGCTAGAAACATTCTACAGCCGCCATTTTGAGTCTTCTACCCGCCATGTTGGTTTTTTTAGATGCCATCTTTAATATAGAAGCCATACAAGCTGCTGATACCATTCTATAGCCGACATCTTGAGTATGTAAGTCACCATTTTGAGTCTGCTACCCCCATCTTTAATATAGAAGCCATACGTGCTGCTGAAACCCGTATACAGCCGCCTCTTTGAGTATTTTACCCCCCATTTTGGTTCTTTTAGCCGCCATCTTTAATATAGATGCCATACGAGCTGCTAGAAACATTCTACAGCCGCCATTTTGAGTCTTCTACCCGCTAGTTTAAGTCTTTTAGCCGCCATCTTTAATAAAGAAGCCATAAGAGATGTTAGAAACATTCTACAGCCGCCATTTTGAGTCTTCTACCCGCTAGTTTAAGTCTTTTAGCCGCCATCTTTAATAAAGAAGCCATACGAGCTGCTAGAAACATTCTACAGCCTCCGTTTTGAGTCTTCCACCTGTTATTTTGAGTCTTGAAGCCGCCATCTTTAATAAAGAAGAGATGCTAGAAACATTCTACATCCGCCATTTTGAGTCGTCTACCCGCCCTTTTGAGTCTTTTAGCCGCCATCTTTAATGTAGTAGTTATAACAGTTCTTCAGCCGCCATTTTGAATCTTTTAGACGCCGTTTTTAGTCTTCCACCCGCTATTTTGAGTCTTTTAGCCGCCATTTTGAGTCTTGAAGCCGCCATCTTTAATATAGAAGCCATACGAGCTGCTAGAAACATTCTACAGCCGCCATTTTGAGTCTTTTACCCGCTAGTTTAAGTCTTTTAGCCGCCATCTTTAATAAAGAAGCCATAAGAGATGTTAGAAACATTCTACAGCCGCCATTTTGAGTCGTCTACCCGCCATTTTGAGTCTTTTAGCCGCCATCTTTAATGTAGTAGTTATAACAGTTCCACAGCCGCAATTTTGAATCTTCTAGACGCAATTTTGAGTCTTCCACCCGCTATTTTGAGTCTTTTAGCAGCCATTTTGGGTCTTGAAGCCGCCATCTTTTATATAGATGCCATACGAGCTGCTAGAAACATTCTACAGCCGCCATTTTGAGTCTTCTACCCGCTAGTTTAAGTCTTTTAGCCGCCATCTTTAATAAAGAAGCCATAAGAGATGTTAGAAACACTCTACAGCCGCCATTTTGAGTCGTCTACCAGCCATTTTCAGTCTTTTAGCCGCCATCTTTAATAAAGAAGCCATACGAGCTGCTAGAAACATTCTAGAGTCGCCATTTTGAGTCGTCTACCCGCCATTTTGAGTCTTTTAGACGCCATGTTTAATGTAGTAGTTATAACAGTTCCACAGCCGCAATTTTGAATTTTCTAGACGCAATTTTGAGTCTTCCACCCGCTATTTTGAGTCTTTTAGCAGCCATTTTGGGTCTTGAAGCCGCCATCTTTTATATAGATGCCATACGAGCTGCTAGAAACATTCTACAGCCGCCATTTTGAGTCTTCTACCCGCTAGTTTAAGTCTTTTAGCCGCCATCTTTAATAAAGAAGCCATAAGAGATGTTAGAAACACTCTACAGCCGCCATTTTGAGTCGTCTACCAGCCATTTTCAGTCTTTTAGCCGCCATCTTTAATAAAGAAGCCATACGAGCTGCTAGAAACATTCTAGAGTCGCCATTTTGAGTCTTCTACCCGCCATTTTGAGTCTTTAAGCCGCCATCTTTAATGTAGTAAGTATAACAGTTCTACAGCCGCAATTTTGAATCTTCTAGACGCCATTTTGAGTCTTCCACCCGCTATTTTGAGTCTTTTAGCCGCCATTTTGAGTCTTGAAGCCGCCATCTTTAATATAGAAGCCATACGAGCTGCTAGAAACATTCTAGAGTCGCCATTTTGAGTCTTCTACCCGCCATTTTGAGTCTTTAAGCCGCCATCTTTAATGTAGTAAGTATAACAGTTCTACAGCCGCAATTTTGAATCTTCTAGACGCCATTTTGAGTCTTCCACCCGCTATTTTGAGTCTTTTAGCCGCCATTTTGAGTCTTGAAGCCGCCATCTTTAATAAAGAAGCCATAAGAGATGTTAGAAACACTCTACAGCCGCCATTTTGAGTCGTCTACCAGCCATTTTCAGTCTTTTAGCCGCCATCTTTAATAAAGAAGCCATACGAGATGCTAGAAACATTCTACAGCCGCCATTTTGAGTAGTCTACCCGCCATTTTGAGTCTTTTAGCCGCCATCTTTCATGTAGTAGTTATAACAGTTCTACAGCCGCCATTTTGAATCTTCTAGACGCCATTTTGAGTCTTCCACCCGCTATTTTGAGTCTTTTAGCCGCCATTTTGAGTCTTGAAGCCGCCATCTTTAATATAGATGCCATACGAGCTGCTAGAAACATTCTACAGCCGCCATTTTGAGTCTTCCACCCGCTAGTTTAAGTCTTTTAGCCGCCATCTTTAATAAAGAAGCCATAAGAGATGTTAGAAACATTCTAGAGTCGCCATTTTGAGTCTTCTACCCGCCATTTTGAGTCTTTAAGCCGCTATCATCGATGTAGCAGCTAGAACAATTGTGCAGGTGCCATTTTGAATCTTCTAGCCGCCATTTTGAGTCTTCCACCCGTCATTTTGAGTCTTGAAGCCGCCATCTTTAATAAAGAAGCCATAAGAGATGCTAGAAACATTTTACAGCCGCCATTCTGAGTCGTCTACCCGCCATTTTGAGTCTTTTAGCCGCCATCTTTAATGTAGTAGTTATAACAGTTCTACAGCCGCCATATTGAATCTTCTAGACGCCGTTTTGAGTCTTCCACCCGCTATTTTCAGTCTTTTAGCCGCCATCTTTAATAAAGAAGCCATAAGAGATGCTAGAAACATTCTACAGCCGCCATTTTGAGTCGTCTACCCGCCATTTTGAGTCTTTTAGCCGCCATCTTTCATGTAGTAGTTATAACAGATCTACAGCCGCCATTTTGAATCTTCTAGACGCCATTTTGAGTCTTCCACCCGCCATTTTTAGTCTTAAAGCCGCTATCATCGATGTAGCAGCTAGAACAATTGTGCAGTTGCCATTTTGAATCTTCTAGCCGCCATTTTGAGTCTTCCACCCGCTATTTTGAGTCTTTTAGCCGCCATTTTGAGTCTTGAAGCCGCCATCTTTAATAAAGAGCCATAAGAGATGCTAGAAACATTCTACAGCCGCCATTTTGAGTCGTCTACCCGCCATTTTGAGTCTTTTATCCGCCATCTTTAATAAAGAAGCCATAAGAGATGTTAGAAACATTCTACAGCCGCCATTTTGAGTCGTCTACCAGCCATTTTCAGTCTTTTAGCCGCCATCTTTAATAAAGAAGCCATACGAGCTGCTAAAAACATTCTAGAGTCGCCATTTTGAGTCTTCTACCCGCCATTTTGAGTCTTTAAGCCGCCATCTTTAATGTAGTAAATATAACAGTTCTACAGCCGCAATTTTGAATCTTCTAGACGCCATTTTGAGTCTTCCACCCGCTATTTTGAGTCTTTTAGCCGCCATTTTGAGTCTTGAAGCCGCCATCTTTAATATAGAAGCCATACGAGCTGCTAGAAAGATTCTAGAGTCGCCATTTTGAGTCTTCTACCCGCCATTTTGAGTCTTTAAGCCGCTATCATCGATGTAGCAGCTAGAACAATTGTGCAGCTGCCATTTTGAATCTTCTAGCCGCCATTTTGATTCTTCCACCCGTCATTTTGAGTCTTGAAGCCGCCATCTTTAAAAAAGAAGCCATAAGAGATGCTAGAAACATTCTACAGCCGCCATTTTGAGTCTTTTACCCGCTAGTTTAAGTCTTTTAGCCGCCATCTTTAATAAAGAAGCCATAAGAGATGTTAGAAACATTCTACAGCCGCAATTTTGAGTCGTCTACACGCCATTTTCAGTCTTTTAGCCGCCATCTTTAATAAAGAAGCCATAAGAGATGTTAGAAACATTCTACAGCCGCCATTTTGAGTCGTCTACCCGCCATTTTGAGTCTTTTAGCCGCCATCTTTAATGTAGTAGTTATAACAGTTCTACAGCCGCAATTTTGAATCGTCTAGACGCCATTTTGAGTCTTCCACCCGCTATTTTGAGTCTTTTAGCCGCCATTTTGAGTCTTGAAGCCGCCATCTTTAATATAGATGCCATACGAGCTGCTAGAAACATTCTACAGCCGCCATTTTGAGTCTTCTACCCGCCATTTTGAGTCTTTAAGCCGCTATCATCGATGTAGCAGCTAGAACAATAGTGCAGGTGCCATTTTGAATCTTCTAGCCGCCATTTTGAGTCTTCCACCCGTCATTTTGAGTCTTGAAGCCGCCATCTTTAATAAAGAAGCCATAAGAGATGCTAGAAACATTCTACAGCCGCCATTTTGAGTAGTCTACCCGCCATTTTGAGTCTTTTAGCCGCCATCTTTCATGTAGTAGTTATAACAGTTCTACAAACGCCATTTTGAATCTTCTAGACGCCATTTTGAGTCTTCCACCCGCTATTTTGAGTCTTTTAGCCGCCATTTTGAGTCTTGAAGCCGCCATCTTTAATATAGATGCCATACGAGCTGCTAGAAACATTCTACAGCCGCCATTTTGAGTCTTCTACCCGCTAGTTTAAGTCTTTTAGCCGCCATCTTTAATAAAGAAGCCATAAGAGATGTTAGAAACATTCTACAGCCGCCATTTTGAGTCGTCTACCCGACATTTTCAGTCTTTTAGCCGCCATCTTTAATAAAGAAGCCATACGAGCTGCCAGAAACATTCTAGAGTCGCCATTTTGAGTCTTCTACCCGCCATTTTGAGTCTTTAAGCGGCCATCTTTAATGTAGTAGTTATAACAGTTCTACAGCCGCAATTTTGAATCTTCTAGACGCCATTTTGAGTCTTCCACCCGCTATTTTGAGTCTTTTAGCCGCCATTTTGAGTCTTGAAGCCGCCATCTTTAATATAGAAGCCATACGAGCTGCTAGAAACATCCTAGAGTCGCCTTTTTGAGTATCCTACCCGCCATTTTGAGTCTTTAAGCCGCTATCATCGATGTAGCAGCTAGAACAATTGTGCAGCTGCCATTTTGAATCTTCTAGCCGCCATTTTGAGTCTTCCACCCGTCATTTTGAGTCTTGAAGCCGCCATCTTTAATAAAGAAGCCATAAGAGATGCTAGAAACATTCTACAGCCGCCATTTTGAGTAGTCTACCCGCCATTTTGAGTCTTTTAGCCGCCATCTTTCATGTAGTAGTTATAACAGTTCTACAGCCGCCATTTTGAGTCGTCTACCCGCCATTTTCAGTCTTTTAGCCGCCATCTTTAATAAAGAAGCCATACGAGCTGCTAGAAACATTCTAGAGTCGCCATTTTGAGTCTTCTACCCGCCATTTTGAGTCTTTAAGCGGCCATCTTTAATGTAGTAGTTATAACAGTTCTACAGCCGCAATTTTGAATCTTCTAGACGCCATTTTGAGTCTTCCACCCGCTATTTTGAGTCTTTTAGCCGCCATTTTGAGTCTTGAAGCCGCCATCTTTAATATAGAAGCCATACGAGCTGCTAGAAACATTCTAGAGTCGCCATTTTGAGTATCCTACCCGCCATTTTGAGTCTTTAAGCCGCTATCATCGATGTAGCAGCTAGAACAATTGTGCAGCTGCCATTTTGAATCTTCTAGCCGCCATTTTGAGTCTTCCACCCGTCATTTTGAGTCTTGAAGCCGCCATCTTTAATAAAGAAGCCATACGAGCTGCTAGAAACATTCTAGAGTCGCCATTTTGAGTATCCTACCCGCCATTTTGAGTCTTTAAGCCGCTATCATCGATGTAGCAGCTAGAACAATTGTGCAGCTGCCATTTTGAATCTTCTAAACGCCATTTTGAGTCTTCCACCCGCTATTTTGAGTCTTTTAGCCGCCATCTTGAGTCTTGAAGCCGCCATCTTTAATATAGATGCCATACGAGCTGCTAGAAACATTCTACAGTCGCTATTTTGAGTCTACTACCCGCTAGTTTAAGTCTTTTAGCCGCCATCTTTAATAAAGAAGCCATAAGAGATGCTAGAAACATTCTACAGCCGCCATTTTGAGTCTTCTACCCGCTAGTTTAAGTCTTTTAGCCGCCATCTTTAATGTAGTAGTTATAACAGTTCCACAGCCGCAATTTTGAATCTTCTAGACGCAATTTTGAGTCTTCCACCCGCTATTTTGAGTCTTTTAGCAGCCATTTTGAGTCTTGAAGCCGCCATCTTTTATATAGATGCCATACGAGCTGCTAGAAACATTCTACAGCCGCCATTTTGAGTCTTCTACCCGCTAGTTTAAGTCTTTTAGCCGCCATCTTTAATAAAGAAGCCATAAGAGATGTTAGAAACACTCTACAGCCGCCATTTTGAGTCGTCTACCAGCCATTTTCAGTCTTTTAGCCGCCATCTTTAATAAAGAAGCCATACGAGCTGCTAGAAACATTCTAGAGTCGCCATTTTGAGTCTTCTACCCGCCATTTTGAGTCTTTAAGCCGCCATCTTTAATGTAGTAAGTATAACAGTTCTACAGCCGCAATTTTGAATCTTCTAGACGCCATTTTGAGTCTTCCACCCGCTATTTTGAGTCTTTTAGCAGCCATTTTGAGTCTTGAAGCCGCCATCTTTTATATAGATGCCATACGAGCTGCTAGAAACATTCTACAGCCGCCATTTTGAGTCGTCTACCCGCCATTTTGAGTCTTTTAGCCGCCATCTTTAATGTAGTAGTTATAACAGTTCCACAGCCGCAATTTTGAATCTTCTAGACGCAATTTTGAGTCTTCCACCCGCTATTTTGAGTCTTTTAGCAGCCATTTTGAGTCTTGAAGCCGCCATCTTTTATATAGATGCCATACGAGCTGCTAGAAACATTCTACAGCCGCCATTTTGAGTCTTCTACCCGCTAGTTTAAGTCTTTTAGCCGCCATCTTTAATAAAGAAGCCATAAGAGATGTTAGAAACACTCTACAGCCGCCATTTTGAGTCGTCTACCAGCCATTTTCAGTCTTTTAGCCGCCATCTTTAATAAAGAAGCCATACGAGCTGCTAGAAACATTCTAGAGTCGCCATTTTGAGTCTTCTACCCGCCATTTTGAGTCTTTAAGCCGCTATCATCGATGTAGCAGCTAGAACAATTGTGCAGCTGCCATTTTGAATCTTCTAGCCGCCATTTTTAGTCTTCCACCCGTCATTTTGAGTCTTGAAGCCGCCATCTTTAATAAAGAAGCCATAAGAGATGCTAGAAACATTCTACAGCCGCCATTTTGAGTAGTCTACCCGCCATTTTGAGTCTTTTAGCCGCCATCTTTCATGTAGTAGTTATAACAGTTCTACAGCCGCCATTTTGAATCTTCTAGACGCCATTTTGAGTCTTCCACCCGCTATTTTGAGTCTTTTAGCCGCCATTTTGAGTCTTGAAGCCGCCATCTTTAATATAGATGCCATACGAGCTGCTAGAAACATTCTACAGCCGCCATTTTGAGTCTTCCACCCGCTAGTTTAAGTCTTTTAGCCGCCATCTTTAATAAAGAAGCCATAAGAGATGTTAGAAACATTCTAGAGTCGCCATTTTGAGTCTTCTACCCGCCATTTTGAGTCTTTAAGCCGCTATCATCGATGTAGCAGCTAGAACAATTGTGCAGGTGCCATTTTGAATCTTCTAGCCGCCATTTTGAGTCTTCCACCCGTCATTTTGAGTCTTGAAGCCGCCATCTTTAATAAAGAAGCCATAAGAGATGCTAGAAACATTTTACAGCCGCCATTCTGAGTCGTCTACCCGCCATTTTGAGTCTTTTAGCCGCCATCTTTAATAAAGCAGCTGCCATTTTGAATCTTCTAGCCGCCATTTTGAGTCTTCCACCCGTCATTTTGAGTCTTGAAGCCGCCATCTTTAAAAAAGAAGCCATAAGAGATGCTAGAAACATTCTACAGCCGCCATTTTGAGTCTTCTACCCGCTAGTTTAAGTCTTTTAGCCGCCATCTTTAATAAAGAAGCCATAAGAGATGTTAGAAACATTCTACAGCCGCCATTTTGAGTCGTCTACCCGACATTTTCAGTCTTTTAGCCGCCATCTTTAATAAAGAAGCCATACGAGCTGCCAGAAACATTCTAGAGTCGCCATTTTGAGTCTTCTACCCGCCATTTTGAGTCTTTAAGCGGCCATCTTTAATGTAGTAGTTATAACAGTTCTACAGCCGCAATTTTGAATCTTCTAGACGCCATTTTGAGTCTTCCACCCGCTATTTTGAGTCTTTTAGCCGCCATTTTGAGTCTTGAAGCCGCCATCTTTAATATAGAAGCCATACGAGCTGCTAGAAACATTCTAGAGTCGCCTTTTTGAGTATCCTACCCGCCATTTTGAGTCTTTAAGCCGCTATCATCGATGTAGCAGCTAGAACAATTGTGCAGCTGCCATTTTGAATCTTCTAGCCGCCATTTTGAGTCTTCCACCCGTCATTTTGAGTCTTGAAGCCGCCATCTTTAATAAAGAAGCCATAAGAGATGCTAGAAACATTCTACAGCCGCCATTTTGAGTAGTCTACCCGCCATTTTGAGTCTTTTAGCCGCCATCTTTCATGTAATAAAGAAGCCATACGAGCTGCTAGAAACATTCTAGAGTCGCCATTTTGAGTCTTCTACCCGCCATTTTGAGTCTTTAAGCGGCCATCTTTAATGTAGTAGTTATAACAGTTCTACAGCCGCAATTTTGAATCTTCTAGACGCCATTTTGAGTCTTCCACCCGCTATTTTGAGTCTTTTAGCCGCCATTTTGAGTCTTGAAGCCGCCATCTTTAATATAGAAGCCATACGAGCTGCTAGAAACATTCTAGAGTCGCCATTTTGAGTATCCTACCCGCCATTTTGAGTCTTTAAGCCGCTATCATCGATGTAGCAGCTAGAACAATTGTGCAGCTGCCATTTTGAATCTTCTAGCCGCCATTTTGAGTCTTCCACCCGTCATTTTGAGTCTTGAAGCCGCCATCTTTAATAAAGAAGCCATACGAGCTGCTAGAAACATTCTAGAGTCGCCATTTTGAGTATCCTACCCGCCATTTTGAGTCTTTAAGCCGCTATCATCGATGTAGCAGCTAGAACAATTGTGCAGCTGCCATTTTGAATCTTCTAGACGCCATTTTGAGTCTTCCACCCGCTATTTTGAGTCTTTTAGCCGCCATCTTGAGTCTTGAAGCCGCCATCTTTAATATAGATGCCATACGAGCTGCTAGAAACATTCTACAGTCGCTATTTTGAGTCTACTACCCGCTAGTTTAAGTCTTTTAGCCGCCATCTTTAATAAAGAAGCCATAAGAGATGCTAGAAACATTCTACAGCCGCCATTTTGAGTCTTCTACCCGCTAGTTTAAGTCTTTTAGCCGCCATCTTTAATAAAGAAGCCATAAAAGATGTTAGAAACATTCTACAGCCGCCATTTTAAGTCGTCTACCCGCCATTTTCAGTCTTTTAGCCGCCATCTTTAATAAAGAAGCCATACGAGCTGCTAGAAACATTCTAGAGTCGCCATTTTGAGTCTTCTACCCGCCATTTTGAGTCTTTAAGCCGCTATCATCGATGTAGCAGCTAGAACAATTGTGCAGGTGCCATTTTGAATCTTCTAGCCGCCATTTTGAGTCTTCCACCCGTCATTTTGAGTCTTGAAGCCGCCATCTTTAATAAAGAAGCCATAAGAGATGCTAGAAACATTCTACAGCCGCCATTCTGAGTCGTCTACCCGCCATTTTGAGTCTTTTAGCCGCCATCTTTAATGTAGTTATAACAGTTCTACAGCCGCCATTTTGAATCTTCTAGACGCCGTTTTGAGTCTTCCACACGCTATTTTGAGTCTTTTAGCCGCCATCTTTAATAAAGAAGCCATAAGAGATGCTAGAAACATTCTACAGCCGCCATTTTGAGTCGTCTACCCGCCATTTTGAGTCTTTTAGCCGCCATCTTTCATGTAGTAGTTATAACAGTTCTACAGCCGCCATTTTGAATCTTCTAGACGCCATTTTGAGTCTTCCACCCGCCATTTTTAGTCTTTAAGCCGCTATCATCGATGTAGCAGCTAGAACAATTGTGCAGTTGCCATTTTGAATCTTCTAGCCGCCATTTTGAGTCTTCCACCCGTCATTTTGAGTCTTGAAGCCGCCATCTTTAATAAAGAAGCCATAAGAGATGCTAGAAACATTCTACAGCCGCCATTCTGAGTCGTCTACCCGCCATTTTGAGTCTTTTAGCCGCCATCTTTAATGTAGTTATAACAGTTCTACAGCCGCCATTTTGAATCTTCTAGACGCCGTTTTGAGTCTTCCACACGCTATTTTGAGTCTTTTAGCCGCCATCTTTAATAAAGAAGCCATAAGAGATGCTAGAAACATTCTACAGCCGCCATTTTGAGTCGTCTACCCGCCATTTTGAGTCTTTTAGCCGCCATCTTTCATGTAGTAGTTATAACAGTTCTACAGCCGCCATTTTGAATCTTCTAGCCGCCATTTTGAGTCTTCCACCCGCTATTTTAAGTCTTTTAGCCGCCATTTTGAGTCTTGAAGCCGCCATCTTTAATAAAGAAGCCATAAGAGATGCTAGAAACATTCTACAGCCGCCATTTTGAGTCGTCTACCCGCTAGTTTAAGTCTTTTAGCCGCCATCTTTAATAAAGAAGCCATAAGAGATGTTAGAAACATTCTACAGCCGCCATTTTGAGTCGTCTACCCGCCATTTTCAGTCTTTTAGCCGCCATCTTTAATAAAGAAGCCATACGAGCTGCTAGAAACATTCTAGAGCCGCCATTTTGAGTCTTCTACCCGCCATTTTGAGTCTTTAAGCGGCCATCTTTAATGTAGTAGTTATAACAGTTCTACAGCCGCAATTTTGAATCTTCTAGACGCCATTTTGAGTCTTTCACCCGCTATTTTGAGTCTTTTAGCCGCCATTTTGAGTCTTGAAGCCACCATCTTTAATATAGAAGCCATACGAGCTGCTAGAAACATTCTAGAGTCGCCATTTTGAGTATCCTACCCGCCATTTTGAGTCTTTAAGCCGCTATCATCGATGTAGCAGCTAGAACAATTGTGCAGCTGCCATTTTGAATCTTCTAGCCGCCATTTTGAGTCTTCCACCCGTCATTTTGAGTCTTGAAGCCGCCATCTTTAATAAAGAAGCCATAAGAGATGCTAGAAATATTCTACAGCCGCCATTTTGAGTAGTCTACCCGCCATTTTGAGTCTTTTAGCCGCCATCTTTCATGTAGTAGTTATAACAGTTCTACAGACGCCATTTTGAATCTTCTAGACGCCATTTTGAGTCTTCCACCCGCTATTTTGAGTCTTTTAGCCGCCATTTTGAGTCATGAAGCCGCCATCTTTAATATAGATGCCATACGAGCTGCTAGAAACATTCTACAGTCGCCATTTTGAGTCTACTACCCGCTAGTTTAAGTCTTTTAGCCGCCATCTTTAATAAAGAAGCCATAAGAGATGCTAGAAACATTCTACAGCCGCCATTTTGAGTCTTCTACCCGCTAGTTTAAGTCTTTTAGCCGCCATCTTTAATAAAGAAGCCATAAGAGATGTTAGAAACATTCTACAGCCGCCATTTTAAGTCGTCTACCCGCCATTTTCAGTCTTTTAGCCGCCATCTTTAATAAAGAAGCCATACGAGCTGCTAGAAACATTCTAGAGTCGCCATTTTGAGTCTTCTACCCGCCATTTTGAGTCTTTAAGCCGCTATCATCGATGTAGCAGCTAGAACAATTGTGCAGCTGCCATTTTGAATCTTCTAGCCGCCATTTTGAGTCTTCCACCCGTCATTTTGAGTCTTGAAGCCGCCATCTTTAATAAAGAAGCCATAAGAGATGCTAGAAACATTCTACAGCCGCCATTTTGAGTCGTCTACCCGCCATTTTGAGTCTTTTAGCCGCCATCTTTCATGTAGTAGTTATAACAGTTCTACAGCCGCCATTTTGAATCTTCTAGACGCCGTTTTGAGTCTTCCACCCGCTATTTTGAGTCTTTTAGCCGCCATCTTTAATAAAGAAGCCATAAGAGATGCTAGAAACATTCTACAGCCGCCATTTTGAGTCGTCTACCCGCCATTTTGAGTCTTTTAGCCGCCATCTTTAATGTAGTAGTTATAACAGTTCTACAGCCGCCATTTCGAATCTTCTAGACGCCGTTTTGAGTCTTCCACCCGCTATTTTGAGTCTTTTAGCCGCCATTTTGAGTCTTGAAGCCGCCATCTTTAATATAAAAGCCATACGAGCTGCTAGAAACATTCTACAGCCGCCATTTTGAGTCGTCTACCCGCCATTTTGAGTCTTTAAGCCGCTATCATCGATGTAGCAGCTAGAACAATTGTGCAGGTGCCATTTTGAATCTTCTAGCCGCCATTTTGAGTCTTCCACCCGTCATTTTGAGTCTTGAAGCCGCCATCTTTAATAAAGAAGCCATACGAGCTGCTAGAAACATTCTAGAGTCGCCATTTTGAGTCTTCTACCCGCCATTTTGAGTCTTTAAGCCGCTATCATCGATGTAGCAGCTAGAACAATTGTGCAGTTGCCATTTTGAATCTTCTAGACGCCATTTTGAGTCTTCCACCCGCTATTTTAAGTCTTTTAGCCGCCATTTTGAGTCTTGAAGCCGCCATCTTTAATAAAGAAGCCATAAGAGATGCTAGAAACATTCTACAGCCGCCATTTTGAGTCGTCTACCCGCCATTTTGAGTCTTTTAGCCGCCATCTTTAATGTAGTAGTTATAACAGTTCTACAGCCGCCATTTCGAATCTTCTAGACGCCGTTTTGAGTCTTCCACCCGCTATTTTGAGTCTTTTAGCCGCCATTTTGAGTCTTGAAGCCGCCATCTTTAATATAAAAGCCATACGAGCTGCTAGAAACATTCTACAGCCGCCATTTTGAGTCGTCTTGCCGCCATTTTGAGTCTTTAAGCCGCTATCATCGATGTAGCAGCTAGAACAATTGTGCAGGTGCCATTTTGAATCTTCTAGCCGCCATTTTGAGTCTTCCACCAGTCATTTTGAGTCTTGAAGCCGCCATCTTTAATAAAGAAGCCATAAGAGATGCTAGAAACATTCTACAGCCGCCATTCTGAGTCGTCTACCCGCCATTTTGAGTCTTTTAGCCGCCATCTTTAATGTAGTAGTTATAACAGTTCTACAGCCGCCGTTTTGAGTCTTCCACCCGCTATTTTGAGTCTTCCACCCGTCATTTTGAGTCTTGAAGCCGCCATCTTTAATAAAGAAGCCATAAGAGATGCTAGAAACATTCTACAGCCGCCATTTTGAGTCGTCTACCCGCCATTTTCAGTCTCTTAGCCGCTATCTTTCATGTAGTAGTTATAACAGTTCTACAGCCGCCATTTTGAATCTTCTAGACGCCGTTTTGAGTCTTCCACCCGCTATTTTGAGTCTTTTAGCCGCCATCTTTAATAAAGAAGCCATAAGAGATGCTAGAAACATTCTACAGCCGCCATTTTGAGTCGTCTACCCGCCATTTTGAGTCTTTTAGCCGCCATCTTTCATGTAGTAGTTATAACAGTTCTACAGCCGCCATTTTGAATCTTCTAGACGCCATTTTGAGTCTTCCACCCGCCATTTTTAGTCTTTAAGCCGCTATCATCGATGTAGCAGCTAGAACAATTGTGCAGTTGCCATTTTGAATCTTCTAGCCGCCATTTTGAGTCTTCCACCCGCTATTTTGAGTCTTTAAGCCGCCATTTTGAGTCTTGAAGCCGCCATCTTTAATAAAGAAGCCATAAGAGATGCTAGAAACATTCTACAGCCGCCATTTTGAGTCGTCTACCCGCCATTTTGAGTCTTTTAGCCGCCATCTTTAATGTAGTAGTTATAACAGTTCTACAGCCGCCATTTCGAATCTTCTAGACGCCGTTTTGAGTCTTCCACCCGCTATTTTGAGTCTTTTAGCCGCCATTTTGAGTCTTGAAGCCGCCATCTTTAATATAAAAGCCATACGAGCTGCTAGAAACATTCTACAGCCGCCATTTTGAGTCGTCTACCCGCCATTTTGAGTCTTTAAGCCGCTATCATCGATGTAGCAGCTAGAACAATTGTGCAGGTGCCATTTTGAATCTTCTAGCCGCCATTTTGAGTCTTCCACCCGTCATTTTGAGTCTTGAAGCCGCCATCTTTAATAAAGAAGCCATAAGAGATGCTAGAAACATTCTACAGCCGCCATTCTGAGTCGTCTACCCGCCATTTTGAGTCTTTTAGCCGCCATCTTTAATGTAGTAGTTATAACAGTTCTACAGCCGCCGTTTTGAGTCTTCCACCCGCTATTTTGAGTCTTCCACCCGTCGTATTGAGTCTTGAAGCCGCCATCTTTAATAAAGAAGCCATAAGAGATGCTAGAAACATTCTACAGCCGCCATTTTGAGTCGTCTACCCGCTAGTTTAAGTTTTTTAGCCGCCATCTTTAATAAAGAAGCCATAAGAGATGTTAGAAACATTCTACAGCCGCCATTTTGAGTCGTCTACCCGCCATTTTCAGTCTTTTAGCCGCCATTTTGAGTCTTGAAGCCGCCATCTTTAATATAGATGCCATACGAGCTGCTAGAAACATTCTACAGCCGCCATTTTGAGTCTTCTACCCGCTAGTTTAAGTTTTTTAGCCGCCATCTTTAATAAAGAAGCCATAAGAGATGTTAGAAACATTCTACAGCCGCCATTTTGAGTCGTCTACCCGCCATTTTCAGTCTTTTAGCCGCCATCTTTAATAAAGAAGCCATACGAGCTGCTAGAAACATTCTAGAGTCGCCATTTTCAGTCTTTTAGCCGCCATCTTTAATAAAGAAGCCATACGAGCTGCTAGAAACATTCTAGAGTCGCCATTTTGAGTCTTCTACCCGCCATTTTGAGTCTTTAAGCCGCTATCATCGATGTAGCAGCTAGAACAATTGTGCAGGTGCCATTTTGAATCTTCTAGCCGCCATTTTGAGTCTTCCACCCGCTATTTTGAGTCTTTTAGCCGACATTTTGAGTCTTGAAGCCGCCATCTTTAATATAGAAGCCATAAGAGATGCTAGAAACATTCTACAGCCGCCATTTTGAGTCGTCTACCCGCCATTTTGAGTCTTTTAGCCGCCATCTTTAATGTAGTAGTTATAACAGTTCTACAGCCGCCGTTTTGAGTCTTCCACCCGCTATTTTGAGTCTTCCACCCGTCATTTTGAGTCTTGAAGCCGCCATCTTTAATAAAGAAGCCATAAGAGATGCTAGAAACATTCTACAGCCGCCATTTTGAGTCGTCTACCCGCCATTTTCAGTCTTTAAGCCGCTATCATCGATGTAGCAGCTGAAAACAATTGTGCAGCTGCCATTTTGAATCTTCTAGCCGCCATTTTGAGTCTTCTACCCGCTAGTTTAAGTTTTTTAGCCGCCATCTTTAATAAAGAAGCCATAAGAGATGTTAGAAACATTCTACAGCCGCCATTTTGAGTCGTCTACCCGCCATTTTCAGTCTTTTAGCCGCCATCTTTAATAAAGAAGCCATACGAGCTGCTAGAAACATTCTAGAGTCGCCATTTTGAGTCTTCTACCCGCCATTTTGAGTCTTTAAGCCGCTATCATCGATGTAGCAGCTAGAACAATTGTGCAGTTGCCATTTCGAATCTTCTAGACGCCGTTTTGAGTCTTCCACCCGCTATTTTGAGTCTTTTAGCCGCCATTTTGAGTCTTGAAGCCGCCATCTTTAATATAAAAGCCATACGAGCTGCTAGAAACATTCTACAGCCGCCATTTTGAGTCGTCTACCCGCCATTTTGAGTCTTTAAGCCGCTATCATCGATGTAGCAGCTAGAACAATTGTGCAGGTGCCATTTTGAATCTCCTAGCCGCCATTTTGAGTCTTCCACCCGTCATTTTGAGTCTTGAAGCCGCCATCTTTAATAAAGAAGCCATAAGAGATGCTAGAAACATTCTACAGCCGCCATTCTGAGTCGTCTACCCGCCATTTTGAGTCTTTTAGCCGCCATCTTTAATGTAGTAGTTATAACAGTTCTACAGCCGCCGTTTTGAGTCTTCCACCCGCTATTTTGAGTCTTCCACCCGTCATTTTGAGTCTTGAAGCCGCCATCTATAATAAAGAAGCCATAAGAGATGCTAGAAACATTCTACAGCCGCCATTTTGAGTCGTCTACCCGCCATTTTGAGTCTTTTAGCCGCCATCTTTAATGTAGTAGTTATAACAGTTCTACAGCCGCCATTTCGAATCTTCTAGACGCCGTTTTGAGCCTTCCACCCGCTATTTTGAGTCTTTTAGCCGCCATCTTTAATAAAGAAGCCATAAGAGATGGTAGAAACATTCTACAGCCGCCATTTTGAGTCGTCTACCCGCCATTTTGAGTCTTTTAGCCGCCATCTTTCATGTAGTAGTTATAACAGTTCTACAGCCGCCATTTTGAATCTTCTAGACGCCATTTTGAGTCTTCCACCCGCCATTTTTAGTCTTTAAGCCGCTATCATCGATGTAGCAGCTAGAACAATTGTGCAGTTGCCATTTTGAATCTTCTAGCCGCCATTTTGAGTCTTCCACCCGCTATTTTGAGTCTTTAAGCCGCCATTTTGAGTCTTGAAGCCGCCATCTTTAATGTAGTAGTTATAACAGTTCTACAGCCGCCATTTCGAATCTTCTAGACGCCGTTTTGAGTCTTCCACCCGCTATTTTGAGTCTTTTAGCCGCCATTTTGAGTCTTGAAGCCGCCATCTTTAATATAAAAGCCATACGAGCTGCTAGAAACATTCTACAGCCGCCATTTTGAGTCGTCTACCCGCCATTTTGAGTCTTTAAGCCGCTATCATCGATGTAGCAGCTAGAACAATTGTGCAGGTGCCATTTTGAATCTTCTAGCCGCCATTTTGAGTCTTCCACCCGTCATTTTGAGTCTTGAAGCCGCCATTTTGAGTCTTGAAGCCGCCATCTTTAATATAAAAGCCATACGAGCTGCTAGAAACATTCTACAGCCGCCATTCTGAGTCGTCTACCCGCCATTTTGAGTCTTTTAGCCGCCATCTTTAATGTAGTAGTTATAACAGTTCTACAGCCGCCGTTTTGAGTCTTCCACCCGCTATTTTGAGTCTTCCACCCGTCATTTTGAGTCTTGAAGCCGCCATCTTTAATAAAGAAGCCATAAGAGATGCTAGAAACATTCTACAGCCGCCATTCTGAGTCGTCTACCCGCCATTTTGAGTCTTTTAGCCGCCATCTTTAATGTAGTAGTTATAACAGTTCTACAGCCGCCGTTTTGAGTCTTCCACCCGCTATTTTGAGTCTTCCACCCGTCATTTTGAGTCTTGAAGCCGCCATCTTTAATAAAGAAGCCATAAGAGATGCTAGAAACATTCTACAGCCGCCATTTTGAGTCGTCCACCCGCCATTTTCAGTCTTTTAGCCGCTATCTTTCATGTAGTAGTTATAACAGTTCTACAGCCGCCATTTTGAATCTTCTAGACGCCATTTTGAGTCTTCCACCCGCTATTTTGAGTCTTTTAGCCGCCATTTTGAGTCTTGAAGCCGCCATCTTTAATATAGATGCCATACGAGCTGCTAGAAACATTCTACAGCCGCCATTTTGAGTCTTCTACCCGCTAGTTTAAGTTTTTTAGCCGCCATCTTTAATAAAGAAGCCATAAGAGATGTTAGAAACATTCTACAGCCGCCATTTTGAGTCGTCTACCCGCCATTTTCAGTCTTTTAGCCGCCATCTTTAATAAAGAAGCCATACGAGCTGCTAGAAACATTCTAGAGTCGCCATTTTGAGTCTTCTACCCGCCATTTTGAGTCTTTAAGCCGCTATCATCGATGTAGCAGCTAGAACAATTGTGCAGTTGCCATTTCGAATCTTCTAGACGCCGTTTTGAGTCTTCCACCCTCTATTTTGAGTCTTTTAGCCGCCATTTTGAGTCTTGAAGCCGCCATCTTTAATATAAAAGCCATACGAGCTGCTAGAAACATTCTACAGCCGCCATTTTGAGTCGTCTACCCGCCATTTTGAGTCTTTAAGCCGCTATCATCGATGTAGCAGCTAGAACAATTGTGCAGGTGCCATTTTGAATCTTCTAGCCGCCATTTTGAGTCTTCCACCCGTCATTTTGAGTCTTGAAGCCGCCATCTTTAATAAAGAAGCCATAAGAGATGCTAGAAACATTCTACAGCCGCCATTCTGAGTCGTCTACCCGCCATTTTGAGTCTTTTAGCCGCCATCTTTAATGTAGTAGTTATAACAGTTCTACAGCCGCCGTTTTGAGTCTTCCACCCGCTATTTTGAGTCTTCCACCCGTCATTTTGAGTCTTGAAGCCGCCATCTTTAATAAAGAAGCCATAAGAGATGCTAGAAACATTCTACAGCCGCCATTTTGAGTCGTCTACCCGCCATTTTCAGTCTCTTAGCCGCTATCTTTCATGTAGTAGTTATAACAGTTCTACAGCCGCCATTTTGAATCTTCTAGACGCCGTTTTGAGTCTTCCACCCGTCATTTTGAGTCTTGAAGCCGCCATCTTTAATAAAGAAGCCATAAGAGATGCTAGAAACATTCTACAGCCGCCATTTTGAGTCGTCTACCCGCCATTTTGAGTCTTTTAGCCGCCATCTTTCATGTAGTAGTTATAACAGTTCTACAGCCGCCATTTTGAATCTTCTAGACGCCATTT
>NW_025814311.1:0-140583 GCF_018902025.1 Drosophila willistoni | reverse complement strand
AATGAAGTAAGTAAGTCGTCGCGCCGACTTTGGTATACCATGCACCAAGTAAAGCAATTGTTTTACCAATGAGTAAATTGGCATCTTAAAGTCTAAATAATGTAAGTAAGATGGAAACCTTTGCGAGTCTACAAATTACGTATATATATTCTTGATTGGCATTCAACACATATTCGGAGAGATAGAAATATAACGCAATATATGCATGTATCTAAAAGTATGTAAAATAAATAATAAAAAACTTGACAATCTATAAGAGTTCATTCACATCCTGCATTACAAAAATATGGACAAATGGGGGTTATATTGTATATGTCAACATAAACAGGTACATATAAAATCGGTTGTACCTGCCGCCAAGGGTACTGCGGAATATCTTTACCTTCCCTAGCGGAAATACCCGTGCTTTAGTTTTTGTCCATAGGTACTGGAAAGTACCTTGCGCGATTTTAATATTTGCAGTTGTAGAGCAAAAAGGATGTACCTGTTGCCATATGTCGTAAAACTAGGTACAAGTGTTTCAAGTTTCGGTCAATGGGTGTTAGGAAATGGTTGCCTATAGGAAATTTCTTCATTGAGTCGCTATTTCTCGCAGTTCATTCAAAATTTATCTTTGAAGTGGTAACATCGTTTTGTGCAAGTGTTTAAGTCAGTTTTTTATAAAGTGATTTTTAATTTTCCAAAAGTAATTCAAAGTGGTGTAAAGTGAATTGTGTTTTGTGGAATTGCGAAACAATCTGTAGGGTGTTTTGAGTGCTAGTGAGATTTTTTGCAAGAAACAACCGAATTGTTTTTGCTGTCACCTATTTATTTGGAAAATTGTGAGTCATTTTTTACATACATTACTTTCTCTACTTAAACAAAAAATAGTTTTTTTCAAAACTTTTTTATTTTTTGTTCATTATTATTATTATTATTTTTCCTTTTTCATACCCTTTTCATATATTCATTTTATTCATATATTATATTTATTTTATTCATATATTATATTCATTTTATTCAAATATTATATTCATTTTATTCATTCATATATTCATTTTTCATATATTCATTTTATATACAAATTTCATTCAATTTTTTATCTATTCATTATCCTCATTTTTCAAATTAGTATAAAATTTTGTGTTATTTAAATTATGCCACGTTTAAATAGACTTTCAGCTTCTCAGCAGTCGCGTAATAGGAGATTAAGGAATAGAATTAATAGGGACTCAGTTTTATATGTAGAAGCAGAAAGACAAAGAAATTTAGAATATCAGCAGGTTCGAAGATCCGATTTAGAAGTTGCAAATAGAGAAGAAGAACAGGTGACGAATTCAGTACGACGATCAACCCGTAGAAGAAATGCGAACTATAGGGATACAGAACAGGCATCCGACACGCAACGGAGAGCAAATCGTAGAACAAGTTTGGGTTATAGGGAAATTGAACAGGCACAAAATACATTAGAGCATAGGGTGCGACGATCGAGACCATCGATTAGGCAGGCAGAACAGGCGGTGGATACGCGACGCCGCTCAAATCGTAGAAGAAACTCTAATTATAGGGAAAGAGAGCAGGTACAAAATACAGTAGAGCATAGGGTGCGACGATCGAGTCCATCGAATAGGCAGGCAGAACAGGCGGTGAATACGCGACGCCGGTCAAATCGTAGAAGAAACTCTAACTATAGGGAAAGAGAGCAGGCACAAAATACAGTAGAGCATAGGGAGCGACGATCGAGTCCATCGATCGCGACGCCGGTCAAATCGTAGAAGAAACTCTAACTATAGGGAAAGAGAGCAGGCACAAAATACAGTAGAGCATAGGGTGCGACGATCGAGTCCATCGAATAGGCAGGCAGAACAGGCGGTGGATACGCGACGCCGGTCAAATCGTAGAAGAAACTCTAACTATAGGGAACGAGAGCAGGCACAAAATACAGTAGAGCATAGGGAGCGACGATCGAGTCCATCGAATAGGCAGGCAGAACAGGGGCGCAATACTGCACGCAGATCACTAAATAGGGAAAGTAATGTTGAAAGAAGCATTGTAGAAAGACAGCAAGACAGATTTCGTAGATCCCAGGTTAGAAGAAACGAAGAGCGTAGGGTGATTGAGCGGGCGCGCAACACTTTGGCTCGTCGAAGTGCACGAATTGCAGCACAGCAGGCGAATCGGGATGCAATTATAAATGTTAGCATGCGAGTTAGTCAGTATAGAAACGTTAGTGAAAATAGAATAGCAGAAAATAGGAGAAATGCATTGCGTAATAGACAGGAACGTGCGAATACCCTTCGGGATCTTAGAGATCCAGCACGTCGACCTAATTTAGAATCTCTCATAACTCAATTTAACAGAATAGTAAAGCTTGGTCCAAGTCAGATATGTTATTGTTGTAAAGGTCTCTGGTTTCCCCATAAGGTCAAGGTAAAATCTCGCGACTTCTTAGAAAATAATTATCAGTTTAGCACTTCGATTTTTGAAATCGCCAATCAATTTCCTCCTATTGATGGTAATTTTACTTTTGTTCCACTTGTTTTGTCCATATTTCAAGAAACACCCTTCCCAAGTTTGCTATATCACATGGTTTAGATTTCAACACACTTCCAGATTGTCTATTAGATTTGCCTATTATGGAGGAACGCGTAATTTCTCCTCGACTTCCTTTCATGATTATTAGGGCAACAGGACATAAGCGTCAAAGCGCAATAAAAGGCGCTGTAGTCAATGTGTTAATTCCTGTCGGTAATATAGTTACTTCGCTCCCACGAGCATTTAATGATACCGAGGTCATTGAGCTCCACCTCAAACGTAGAATGGAATATGATCACGATTTTATGGCAGAAACCGTCAGACCCGCTAGAATCGAAAGGGCACTTAGATTTTTAGTAAACACAGAGTTGTATAGGAAACATAATATTACAATTAATGAGCAAAGGCTTGATTCTTATGAATCCGAAGTAGTTCCATTTTATGCTAGTGAGGAAGATAGGGAATTTGTACAAGGAATTCTACATCAAAATGAAGAATCTGCCCAATTCATAAACCAAGACAATCCTGTAGAGGAAGTTGAGGAGCTCAACCCCGGCGGTCAGGAAACAATGTTGGAAAATATTCAGGTAGATGATGCCGGCATACAAAGAATAACTATAGCTCCAGGAGAAGGGCAAAGGCCCTTAGATATGATATTAGATTCCGATTGTGAAGAATTAGGCTTTCCTACTATTTATGCCGGCACTAAGAGAAGAACTTCATCAAGCTACGCAACCATAGTTAGATCCGAGCTAAGGAATGTAGATAGAAGAAGTCGCAGGACAGATAAGTTGTTCTTTGATTACAAGAAATTAGAGCTGATAACGATTCGGATTAATACTTCCATATGTTTACGAAAACATAGCGCTTCACGCGCAGTCACAGCTTCTAATATACTTAGGGAAGATTTTGTTAATAATTTAATTCGACATGATGAGGGTTATAGAGAGAGAGAAAAAAAAAGTTATGGCAATGATTCGCCAATTCGGACTTCCCACTTTTGTTATAACTTTGTCAGCTGCCGAGACAAAGTGGACGGAGTTGCTTGTTATACTTAGAAAACAGTAGATAGGGTAGACATAACAGAGGAGGAAGCATCAGGTTTGTTATTTAATGAAAAAGCTCGGCTTATTAGATCAGATCCAGTTACATGTGCGAGGTATTTTGAACATAGGTATAGTGAGTTATTAAAAGTTATGAAAAGTCAGGGAGGCATTTTCGGTGAGCACTTTGTAAATAAATTTTATTGGCGTGTTGAGTTTCAACAAAGGGGCTCTCCTCATATTCATGGCATGTTTTGGCTGAAAGATGCCCCAATAGTCGATCTAAACAACGATGCTTCGATACCACCAGATTTAGCCTTCATCGACCAGTTTGTTACCACAGATATAACAAATTCAGAACTAGCTCCCTTTTTAGTTTACCAAACTCATAGCCACAGTTTTACTTGCATCCGAGGGCAAGAAATTTGTAGATTCGGGATACCCAATCCTCCAATGCCCCAAACAGAGATCTTGAGGCCAATTTCTGATGAAGCTGAAAATAGACCTCGTCATCGAGAGAATTTTCAGCGGATTCAAAAGTTTCTCAACACTAGTTTTTCTTCTGACATTATTTCCCACTTGAGCGATTTCGAAAACTTTCTGTCACATGAAAATGTGAACCTCAGTTATGAGGAATATAAACTTGCTCTAAGGTCTAGCCTAAAAAAGCCCCAAATTTTTCTAAAAAGAACTTTTGCCGAAATCAAGATTAATGCTTATAATAAGCACATTCTCTCTATGCAGAGGGCCAATATGGACATTCAGTTCATATTGGATCCGTATGCTTGCTGCAGCTATATAATAAATTATATAAATAAATCCTAAAGAGGCATTTCAAAGCTAATGAGGGAAGCTGTAGCTAGTGTTGAGAGAGGAAATTTAACTATTAGGGAAAAGTTACAATATATTGGTCATAAATTCATTTGCGTCACTGAGATCTCTGCTCAGGAAGCTGCCTATTGCTGTTTAGGGATGTCAATGTCTAATATAAGCCATAAAGATAAGTTTATTAATACTAGTTTACCAGATCTTCGAGTTAAAATGCTCAAATCTAGACAGCAATTGCAAAGTTTGCCTCAGGATTCAACTGACATACTTGACCATTATGTAGAAAGGCCAAATATTTTGGAGGAACTCTGTTTAGCCGATTTTGCAGCCAATTATGAATTTAGCGTTAGGTCTCGTCGCAATACTAGGAGCGAGGAAGAGGGAGAGGTTATAGGAGGTAGTATTGCTTTGCGAGATGGTAGTGGCTTTATCTCTTTAAGAAAGTGGCCTTGCACAATTAGGTATAGGAAATATAATATTAACACTGATAGGCAGAATTACTTTAGGGAATTAGTTATGTTGTATTTTCCGTGGAGGGACGAGCAAATTGAATTAGTTCAGAGAAATTGTGAGGAGTTTTACAAAGAGCATGAGGAAGTTATTAGGGCCGGGTTCAACAAATACAATGTTTTAGACGATTTAGAAGACGCACTTAGAAGAGCAATGGAAAACCAAGGTAGAGACTTAGAAGATAATCTAGAAGAACAAGTTATACTTGACGAGGAGTTTAGAGTTTTAGCATTTCCTGAAATTAACTCTCAGCTCAATCTCTTAAATTTAAATGGCAATGACCAACCACAGGATACAGACAATGATATCCGAGTTATTAAACTCCCGCCAATAATTTCGCCTGAAAATCTGGCAAGTGTTGTTAGGTCTCTTAATATTAGGCAGAAAACTTTTCTCACTCATGTTCTTCACAATGTGAAGAACAATAAAATTTTCATTGAGTTTGTAGGTGGTTTGTAGGTTATTTCTGCAATTTTTCAGTCGCTTTCTGTAGAGTATAGTCGTAGGACAGGAAACGACATAAACACGGTCAAGATACTTTTGTGCGCCCCGACAGGAAAAGCTGCATTTGGAATAGGAGGTTCCACACTGCATTCCATGTTTTCTCTTCCTATTAACCAGTCTGGGTCTGCTTTTAGGGATTTAAGTTCTGATCTACTGAATACTCTTCGCACTAGGTTCATAGATCTGAAACTCATAATTATTGATGAGATATCTATGGTTGGTGCAAAAATGTTTTCTTATTTGGATTCTCGCCTTAAGCAAATTTTTCGAAATAGGGATTCTCCTTTTGGTGGCATTTCTGTTATCGTGTTCGGCGGATCTCAGACAACTACGCCCTGTAGGTGATCGTTGGATTTTTCAATCCACTTCTTCATCCCACGACCCTTACAGCATCCTTGTTGGGCCTTCTTTGTGGGACCGTTTTAAATTTTTTGAACTTACAGAGATTATGCGTCAGCGAGACGATCAACCTTTTGCTATAGCTTTAAAAAACATGGCATCCGGTGAAATGACACCTGTAGATATCGATTTATTTAGGTCTAGAATTTTCGACGCTAGTCAGGTTCCAGATGAAGCAGTTCATCTGTTTCTTAGCAATAGGGATACAGATTTTTACAACAGGGCAAAATTATCTTCTATTCCCACTGAGGAATATATTTCTGATGCTCTAGACTACATTAAGGCTGCCCATTTAAATGAAACAGCTAGAAACAAGTATTTAGAAGATGTCAAGGGTTTTAAAACTTCTGATACTCAAGGTTTGTGTAGTCGCCTTATTTTAAAAACCACTGCCAAGTACATGATGACTGTTAATGTAGACACGGCAGATGGTCTTGTGAATGGAGCCACAGGGACTCTAATGGATATAGATTTTAATACATCCAATCATCCTTTAATTCTTTGGATAAAATTTTTAGATGATAGTGTAGGAGTAAACGCTCGAGCTAAACTTCGCCATCGTGCACAAAATTCCTGGACCCCAATTCAGAAAACAGTACAAAGTTTTCAATTTAGATCCAATGAGCAAGTCACTATAGATAGAAAACAATTTCCGGTTATTGCTGCAGAAGCTATAACTATTCACAAAAGTCAGGGTGCTACATATGAAAGAGTAGTGGTCCACACCAGTTCAGGAATGCAACGCGAAGCATTGTATGTGGCATGTAGCAGGGCAACTAGTGCCTCCGGCCTTTTTATTGTAGGTCAATTCATTCCCCCAAGATCTGGCCAAGGTTCATTAGCTGAGGCGGAACTACAAAAGTTACGTACTGAAAAGGCACTTCAAACACATTTTAATTATCTATTTGATAGCTCCAATTTTAATGTTTTCTTCCATAATACGGAAAATTTGCACTGTCATATTGGGGATGTATCTTCTAATCAACTGATGCTCCTGTCATCTATACTGTGTTTTGTAGAGACTTCCACGTTTGCAATGAAGCTTACGAAATTCCAGGTTACTCTACAGCAGTGAGACTTAATTGCCCTTCATTAGCCAGCGGCGTGCGACCTAAAAGAGGTATTCTTATATTTATTAGAAATGATTTATTGCAGAATACCAGTCTTTCAATCAAATAGCTTAACCGCCCCTGTGTTTGAATTTGCCCTTATGAAATATAGGACTTTAGGTATTTTGGTTATTTATAGAAGTCCAACATATCCTTTGTCAAGATTTAAAGTTGAGTTTGAGAGACTGGTTCAGGAAAATTTAAATGTATTAGGAAGCAATGCTTTAATTTTCGGAAATTTTAATATTAATCTTCAAAGCCTCTCTCTATTTTTGATTTTCTTGTAAATAATTTTAACTATACTTCTCTCTTGGATTTGAATGAATCCACAACAAATGGAAATACCCACATCGATTGGGCATTCTCCAATATTTCACTTTTGAAACAATTTATAGTTATCATAACGGAATTTCTGCTAGCATAAAAGATTTTGAATAAATTAGGAAGGGCTATGTTTATATTTAAAAAAAAATATATATATTTGGAAAAAAAGAGAATAGTAGTATCTATATTGTTTATATCGTTTATTTAGGTTTATATGGGGAATATGAAATTACCAAAACTAGTTATGTTAGTTTAAGTCGACTTAAAGCCTCCACGTGGCGTTCCCTGGGTACCGTCATATTTAAAATTTAAGCGGCGTAATAATTTCTTCAATAAAATTTAAATTTGTCTTTAAAAGCTGTAGTCTACAGTTACCAACTTATTTTCTGTAATTGTCCCGATTGATTGCAATGCCCAATTATACAGGGTTTATCGCAGTCTGGGCAAGTTCTTTTTTACGTTATGATGAAATTCATACGGCCTATTCTTCTTAAATGGTTTTTCAGGTGACAAACGTTTATCCCCATAACTTCGCTATTTTTAGTCCGATTTTGATCAAATTTGGTATTTTGCTAGATATTAGTATTAAATTTAAGTGTGCCAAATTTGATTGCATAAGGTAAAGAAATACGGGAGATAATCAAGTTTTTCAAATTACGGGGGCGGAAAAGGGCGTGGCAAAATTTTTATATATACAAAATGTGTGCATTTACTAAGCGAATATACATACCAAATATGGTGTCTCTAGCTGGAATAGTTTTTGAGATAAACGCTTTTTTTAAATTGCGGAGGCGGAAAGGGGCGTGTCAAAAATTTGAAATAAACTTGATCACTCTACATACTACACGAGTCTACATACCAAATTTGTTGGCTCTAGCTCTTACAGTCTCCGAGATCTAGGTGTTCATACGGACAGACGGACAGACGGACGGACGGACAGACGGACAGACGGACGGACAGACGGACATGGCTAGATCGACTCGGTTGTTGATCCTGATCAAGAATATATATACTTTGTGGGGTCGGAGATGCTTCCTTCTGCCTGTTACATACATTTTGGCGACTTTAATATACCATTTCACCCTATGGGTGCATGGTATAAAAACGCAACTAATGGCTGATGAAGAAATAAGTCAAGAAGAACCATCAGTGATAATTCTTAACAAACCAACAATTCCCAAAGAAAACAACAAAATGGCACAAACGAGGGTAGAATTCATAAATACAGCCACCAAGCTGATACCATACTTCGATGGTGATTGTAAAAGTCTACCAGGTTTCATTGGAGCGCTTCGCGTTCTTGACACCATAAAAGAACCGCACGAAGCGGTAGCCATCCAACTCATAAAATCAAAATTTAAAGGTCAAGCGGCTAATAGCCTAAGCTCAGAAAAAACGATTGATGAAGTAATACAAAGACTATCAACAATCTTCAAGGGTGACTCAGTAGATCTTTTAACAGCAAAAATTAAAAATCTGCAGAGAAACCCCAATAACTGTGTTTCATACACAAACGAAATTACTGAGTTGACCGATGCCCTTAAAGGCGCAAATATTTCGGATGGTCTTCCAACTGAACAAGCAATAAAATATACTACCAAAGTGGCAGTAAATGCTATGGTAGGTCATACCAAAAGTCCAAGAGTCCAATTATTAATGGAATCAGGACACTTTCAATCAGCTAAAGAAGCAATCACTAGACTTACCACTCTTTCAGTAGAGTCGGGATCCACAGATAGCTTCCATCTATTATGCCCAAAGAAACCGTGGTAATTATAATAACAAATATAATTATCGCGGTAGAGGCAATGGTCGTGGTTATTATAATAACTTTAATAACAACAATAACGGCCAAAATTCCCAGCAAAACAGGAATAATAATAACAGAGGCAACAACAGACGTTACAACAAGAATAATAGAGGTAACCGAGCAAATAACCAACAAAATGGTTCTAACAATACCAATGTCCGAGTAGCACAAGATACTACTACGGGAAACTTCCAGACACCTCCAGATACTCAGCGCTAAATAAAAAAATATATACGGTTAACTTGAGTCTCAATAATTTCGTATTATTCAAAAATGTTTCAACAAATGAAAATTTAACATTTCTGATTGATACAGGTGCAGAAATTTCAATTATAAAAGAAAATACGGATCTCTTTCACGACATCCATACAAATAAAATTATAGATATTCGAGGCATAGGAGAAGAGATAATAAAATCCAAAGGATTAGCCTCAATTGAGCTATAAACAAACAAATACATTATTCCATATAAATTTCATATACTTCATGAAGATTTCGCAATTCCCTACGATGGAATAATAGGACTAGATTTCATGAAAAGATTTAATTGCCAATTAGATTACAATAGTTCCGAGAATTGGTTAATAATTAGACCAAGAAACAAAAATAGTCGACGAACATATTGAAGAGTGGATAAACAACGATGTAATTTGTAAGGAAGCTCTGGCTGGGGTAATATTCTCAGTCCCAGAGTCCCGTCTACAGAACATTTATTTGATCTGGAGACCTTGATGAGGATTAGGATAGGGGACTGAGACCACATGAAGGGGAGAAAAGGGAAGGGAAAAGAGTGGGAGGAGAGTCCAAGAGGAGTAGCAACGCCTAATCTCGTCTGCCAAGCGAAGCCCGCTTGGCCAAGATCCGTTGCCTCTTGGACTGGGAAAGGGAAGCGTGAAAGGAAATGTTAGTGTGGTTATTGGAAAGGGATGGTGAAGAGGAACTGCAACGACTGATCTCGTCTGCCAAGCGAAGCCCGCTTGGCCAAGATCCGTTGCCTCCTCACCTTGAGTGACTGAGCCTAGAGACGAGCGACTGACTTCGTCTGCAGGAGAATAACTCATCCTGTCGAAGTCCGCTGATCCTTCGGCTCCACTCAAATAGTTAAGTGGCCAAGGAAAAGGGAAGGGAAAGGGTATACATAGATTCGGTGACGAATAAAGAAATAATGCCGAGCATGTTAAGCAATCATATTATAGTTAATTAATAATTAATTAATCCTAAACATATTTCGCAATCTGGGTCCCTACCGCACTCAAGCAAAACAAAGGGGGGAACTTTGGGCATGAGCTCACCTGCTAATCCTGGATTTCACCCGATGGTTGCCTGTGGTACTTTGTCCTTGTGTTCTGCTGCTGGTTGCTCACTTTTAACTATTCACTCTCGTGGTTACTGGTGAAGTGATTTTCTCCTAATTCTAACTCTGTGTTCAAACCCACCCTTGCTCTGCGTCTTTATGTCCTAACGGTAAAAACATAGGATGCGTCTTATGCCGTCTCTCTCTTTCACTTTCGATTTCTTTGCTTTTCCATTTGGCGTCAGCTCGCGACGCGTCGACGCCGCTGCCACGCCAAGTCGTTAGTCAGAAAGATATAGATTTAGATCATGAGCATCGTCTGTCGAAAAGAACTACAGTTAATTCCATGTTGGAACATTTAAATATGCCCAACATGGGCGTAACGAAAGATAACCAACAAAGGCCCTGCATGGGCGTAGTTTACTTAAATATATACATCAGAAGGGGAACGGTAATGGGGTGTCAGACGCTGCCAAGTATTGTGACTCGTCACAGTTATTTGAAATGAGAAACGGAATAATTTAGAGGAAAACCAATAACGAAAGGTTGTTGTTTTTTGTACCGAGTGAAATGGAAGAGTCAATCCGTTTCAAGTATCATAACGAACTAGGTCATATCGGCAGAGATAAATTAATAAATGCCATTTTGAAAGCATATTGGTTTCCTAACATAAAGAAGAAAGTTGTGAAACACATTAGGAATTGCTTAAAGTGTGTTCGCCAAAGTCTGGAAAAGAAGAAGGAATATTGCACAGTATTACTAAAGGGAATCAACCCTTTGAACTAATTCACATTGATCATTGTGGTCCTATAGCATCAGACAGAAGCCAAAAAGCACTTGATTGTTTTTATTAATGGTTTTACGAAATTTGTCAGACTATATCCAACAAAGACGACGAATACTAAAGAAGCGGTGCTAGCTCTTAAAAACTATATTAAGATTGTCACAAGGTCCCCTTAAGCTAATGTGCGAAATTGAGAGGGTGAATCGAACCCTGGGAACTGTGCTTGCTAAATTATCGGAACCAGAGAAGGGTATATATTGGGATTTGATAGTTGAGAATCTTGAACATTGTTTAAATAACACACTATATAGGAGCATTATGAGATGATTTAAGAGAAGGACTAGAGCAGTTAGGAATAGTGAATGATCCAAGAAATTTAGTTACAATTAGAAAGGATGGGCAAATACATCAGAAACAAAGCCAGAAGTACAATGAGCAGCAGTATAATAGCAAAAGGGTAGCACGCATATGATATAAGGCAGGGGATTATATTATGGTGAAGAATTTTAAATCAACTCTAGGAGCGATAGACAAGGTTTTCAAAAATGTCAGATTTCTAATTAAGGCTTTCAGCTTAGTCGTAACCCTTATCAAGGTGTTTGGAGTAGCCAGAATATAAAACATTGCATAGGTAAAAGAAGAAGTGACTAAAAGTTATGCTTAATTAAATGAAAATAATGATAACTGTAACTTTAATTATGTAAGAATCTGGAGATCTTACGGTCAGAACGCTCTTTAATCACTCTCTGATAAAGAGGTAAGTTTAGCGCGTGAGTCAGTCGTTGCTGGGCGTTGAGCAGAGTAGGACAGATATCGAAAGAACATTAATAATAACGATAATAAATAATAATAAGAAATAAAATAAACTACTATTAATCTAAAGCGACCAAAACACGAATCTCCTAAATATTCTGACATCGGTTGATTCATCAACCACCCACAATTAGGTGTCACAAAAATACTGGTACTTCTTAGTAAATGTAGAATTTAGTCTGAAAAATCATAAAAGATTCTATGATTGTTAATTAAGTATATATGTATGTATAACTGGTGTTGCGGTGCAGGCTTAATTGCCGCCCCGCGCCAGTAGAAAGGCTTACCCAACGCGCCCCTGGTTTTTATTCTCTCTCATTCGAAGAAGAACAGTTAGAATTTACTTTGTCTTTGCTTGCACTGGTGACAGAGCGGCGGCCCGCTATGACGGCGCGCTAGTCACAGAAAATTAGGCAAGCAGGAAAGACGTGAAAAGGAGAGAAAAACACAAATGTAAGATAATATAAAAACATGTAAGAAATTTGAATTAACATTGAAATTAAGATTTCAGCCAACCGATCTAACCGCTCGATATGCCCACAAATTGAATATAGCGCAATACAACACAAAACCGTCGTTCAATTGTTTGGTTAGAGGGCTCGGGGTATATGTTCGACTCGCGAACTTTTTTGGAGCTGTCCCACATCACGACCTGAACATTTTCTACAACTGGACCGTTAATTGACGTTAATTTTCGAGAAAAAGTAGAACAAAGAATGAGCTTGCTTTGATATGTAAGTTTCGACTTCAAATTTATTTTTACTAACGAGGCGGAGCGGGCGAATTCGCTTCATGCGACTCCCAATCACTCGGCTCTCCCCCACTAATTAAGCTGAGTGCCACTTTGTGGATCGCTCTTTTGTAGGTCGACCCTTCCGACGTTTTAACGTCGATGACCATGATTGCGCAGCCCGGAGCGACGCTGGTGGCCACCACTCGAGCCGTCATCCACTGCTGCGGCGGTAGATTGTCCTCCGCGACGAGGACGTGGTCTCCCACGCCGACATTGCGTCTCCGATCGTGGCTCGTATTCGGAGTTCTAGCACATAGTCCCGGGACCAGACAGTTCGCCATCGCTTCACTGGTCCGGAGTCCCTGGTGCGGCAGTGCCCTCAGCGGTCCTCCGACAGGCAACAGGTGACCGGGTGTTATGTCCTCACCGTCGTTCGGGTGCTGGGGCTTATTGCCCCGAGTGGCCTGGAGTTTAATGTGGGGTCGACTGCCACTTACACCGTCTTCATCTCCTCTGCTGTTAGGCTGGCGTTAGCTACTGTCCGTAGAAGTAGGTGCATTGCAGATTTAACACCTGCCTGAGAAGTGCAATATGAGCTTGTATGGAGGCCTTCTTCGAATTCTGAATGTTATGTGTACTGGACCACAAAACCCACGTTTTGATAAAATGAACGGATATTTCGCATCATATGCAATAGGAGCGTTTTCACCTCCAAACTGCGCTCTTTGTCCGAAAGTTGTACATCCTGGATAGTAGGCCACTCACATTACTAAGAAACTCTGGACCTCTTAACTAAATCGAGTTAACTAATTCATCACCATCACAACCTCAAGAAACTATGTCACCTGGGTTTTCTTTTGTTCGCACATGGGGCCAACCTACGTTCTCTGACCACTCTTGAATTTCAGCCACCCTGTTCGAAACGAATGTGGCCAGGTCGTTGGGTGTGCCTGTATCCAATGTAGTTATTTCCAAATCCGACCAAAGGAATGCACGCTTAATTGGTACCTTTAAAATATTACTGATTTAATTCAATTACTTACTACTTTAGATTTCGAAACCTTCCCCAGTTTTGACTCGAACGTATATACAACATCCATACTCATTGAGGCATCCTCAAATCCATGAATCTCTATTGGTGATTAAGGTTCTGTATGGACGAATCGTGGAATTATTTTCTTTATATTTAATATGGATGATTTTAATTCGTTCCATGCTGTCTCTAAATTTATTGTAATTGATTCGTCCCATTTAATTCCCTTGAGCCACAGCTCTTGCATAAAGATTTTTCCTCTAATAATTAGGGGACTTAAAAGATCTAACGGATCAAATAAACGAGATGTCACTGAGAGAATGTTCCGTTTTGTTGCTCGGAGGCTCATAAACGAGTCATCGATCTGGAATTGGAATACGTTTTCCCCAGGTAACCAAACAACACCAAGTGCCTTGGTTGAATCTAATTCTGAAATTGTTATCGGCGTTGCTGTGCTAAGGGAAGCGGAGACTGCTGAACTGTTTTAGAATCATTTGGTTAACTCAAAGCGTGCTGATTGTCAGATGATCCTCAACGCAACCAGCACCAGTCAACATGTCATCAACATAAAAAGCGTGCCTAATAACTTCAGCAGCTTTTGGATGTAACAATTCAATCATCTCACCCAACTTTGTCAAACACACAAGTTTTGCATGATGCATTGAATACAACACGAAGTTTCGTCGACGTGCTTTGAGGTCTTAACATTACCTGATGTGGAATGAAATAGTGTGGATGAATGGGAATTTTATTATCAGTTTCTGACATGTGTCGCATTGAAAAATATTCTTCCTAAATTTTAGGTACATGTTTCTTAATTCCACACCTTTCGACAATCTTCTTTTGAGCGACAAAAACCGCCGTTTAGCAACTTCAAACGAAAGCCGAAGTGCATTGGGCTCGACTTATACGTCAGCTTCATCTGTAAACGACCCGACGGTAAAATTTTCAAATTACCAGCGAAATGTTTTTCGCACAGTTGAAGCGGTGGAGATAGAATTTTTATGGGGGAAGGCAAATTTTCAATTGTCCAAAATTTCTGCAAGGTCTTGTCAATTGAGCATCAAAAGATAGCTCAAATTGATTGTCCTCTTCTGAACTGAACCCACGTCAGAAGAGTACCGCCCGGATACAACCCATCCGAAGATAGTGTTTTCAAAGGTTGGAAGCCTCGTAAATTATTTTACATGACCTATTGATAAAAGGTCGTAAAAGGAATCTGCTCCAATGAGCATGTCTATTTTTTTGGGGCTTATAAAACTGTGGGCGAGCTAAATGCAGATTATGAGGTATTTTGCACCCAGTGATATTAACGGTTTGAGGTGGCTGATATGACGAAATGGACTTCAGAATTCCGCAATCCAAGGATACCTTAGTGCGATTAACTCGCGACTTCACCACAGAAATCCCAAGCAAGTCTAAAAATAGTTTTTTTTCTTTTGCCTAAGCAGCGTAATTTGAAAAGATATTAAGAAAAATCAAACTATTTCTGTGTTCTGGTTGTGATTATACAAAAGCCTTTTACCTTATACCAATCTTTGATTCATAACGCATTGAACACGAAAATAAAAAATCATAAATCATCATTCTATGTTTCAAGTTATCGCTAAAAAAGGAAGATTTTTATTGTTCAAGGCATTTAAATGGTTTTTGGCTTTTGCTTTAAATTTTTGACTTATATACAATTAATACTAAGCTAAAAGGCAACTATGTTGATACAGATAAAAAAAACGTAAATGTTCAGTCTTTTTTCTTTTTAGAATTCAACCTGAACGCATGTCGAGACTCCCTGTACAATTTTAGTGTCACATAGAGGTAAATATTTACTATAGCTACTCGAAATTTCAGTGTTGGAAAATAAAAATCGGCTAAAAAATCCGCTAAATTGCATTTTAGTGTTGTGTAACGCAGTTACTCTAGGTTTTGGCGCTGCCAGACTGTCTTGTTTTTTGGCGCGTATTTTGAACAGTGTTTTTTTTTGGCGGGCAATTTAAAACGTATTGTTAATTTCAATTTTTTTCCCCCCAACTACGAAAAAGATGAAAAATGTTACCTAAAAATAAGACTTAAAATACTGATTAATATTAGATCTTAAAATATTAAGAACAAAAAAGAGTTAATTTCAAAATTAAAAATGAAAACAAAACCGAAAATACTTTGAAGGACAGTAAATTGTACCTCCTGTGGTAAACCAGAGACATTGATCAAGGATCTTAATTTCCGATGTCAACGTCAATACCGATTTGTACAGAATCGGCGGCAAATGTTTAATAGTTTGGGTACTTGTACCCTTTTCGCGTTTCTGCCCAAATAGGCAAATGTTCAACTTCATCCTGCCGCACCATTTGATTAGGTTTCAAGCTTCGCTAGTATCTCAATATCGACAATATTTAGCCGAAAGTCAACCAATTCTAGTAGATGGTGAAAAATACGAACCTACCACTTCTTGGTAAAATTTTGTATCTTCCAGTTACGCTCCTCCCCAATGCCTCCCATAGACCTATTGTATTGTGCACCCGGAAACGGACGGTCAATCTCAACATATTCTTTTTTGGCTTTGTTGAATCGACAAACTTTGTCCTTGGGAATTATCCCACTGTTGGCCAATTTGTAGGCCAGTTACTAAATTGTTTCCTTGTTAGGAGATTTGATGCCTAGTAACTTCCCTTGCCAAACAATTTTCCCGAAAAGATTAGTCGACGTTATTCCGTTTGTACATTTACTTGCGTTCGTCGCATTCGAGTTCTCATGGTGTTCTTAAAGTTATATGCGAGAGAGAGCAATTCAAAGTACAATGTAATGGGAAAAGAAAGAAAATCAGAATAATTATATGAATGAGTTTAAATTCAGGATTTCTCCTCCAACGACCACCACAGGTGGATGCTAATGATATGATTTTATTGTCGTACCACGATGTTAGTACCCAAAGCTAAAATTTTTTAACGGCCAAATATTCAAAAGAGGCAATGAATTAAAATAATTATCAAAACAAAGTCGAAAATTCAGTTGCATGGGCACTCCTGGTCAGCTAAGTCTAGTTACTTCCATAGAAAATTTGGAAATGCAATCACAGAGTAATCCTTTCCGCCATCAGCATTTCTATTTTCTTTGGAGGCCTTGGAGCAGACAAAAAAAAAATTTTATTTTTCTTTGTTCTCAATTCAATAAACTAACCTAATATTAATAATTCTTTCCGTTTTTAAACAATTTTTTTTAAAGAGGTCCCAAAACACACTCACAAAAGAAATAAAAATAATAAGAAATATAATCAATTGCTATCAATTTGCTCTATTTTAAATGAAGCCAAATAATCTCATTTTTAGCCTAACTAACACATTTATAAAAAAGTTTTATCGTTGCAGTGCTAGGAACAAATTAATTAGAAATTTATTTATTTCAATTTCAATTTTCCGAAATAGTAAATATTTAAATTAATTGATATCAAAATAAATAACATTTAAAAGAATTTTTAATTAATTTGAATTTTAATGGCTGTCATTCCGTCACACGAAGGTTACGTTATAATAACGCGTTCAAATTGTTAAACACTAAAAGTTCACATTTCATAAATCCTTATAGTGATTAAAAGGACTTAAAGATTTGTCAATTCTTTCGCGGCTTGTTTTTTATTCCCTATTTTTTCTTATTGTAATTTAATATTCCATTTAGGTAATACATATGTAGGTAAACATCTTTAACCTTTAACTTTACGTCATTGCTCATTAAATTAACTCAATAATATTATCACATTATTATTGTTGAAATTATGGAAATAAACTGGCACAGCGAAACAATGATCCACATAGCGAGCATGATGCAGCGTTGACTCATATTTTGCGTTACTTGTCCAAAACAATAGATTTGAAGCTGCACTATTACAAAACTGGAGAACCATTGTATGGATTTGTTGATGCAGACTGGGCGAATGACAGCCTGGACAGAAAATCCTATACAGGATACGGATTCTATTTTGGTGGAGCAGCGTTTTCGTGGGAATCGAAGAAACAGGGTTTGGTTGCCCTTAGCAGTACAGAAGCTGAATACGTCGCCTTGTCTACAGCAGCAAAGGAAGCAACCTATCTACGCAGGCTTTTAGAAGAAATTCGCTGTCATTCTTCATCACAACCAATTGTCCTAAAATGTGACAATTTGAGCGCACAACATATAGCAACGAATCCAGTGCACCATAAGCGAACTAAACATATTGATAGAGAAATTGTAGCAATGAAAATAATATCAATTAACTATGTTCAAACAGATGATAATGTAGCTGATATACTTACTAAAAACTTACAGAAAGAAAAACATGTAAAGTTTGTAAAGCTTCTTGGAATGATTGAATAACTGAATTTTTTGTATTTTTGTATTAAAATGTAATTTGAGAAGAAGTGTTGAAATTATGGAAATATGCTATTTACATTTGTGGAAATAGTTTAATATGCAAATTACATTTTATCGATTTATAGCTTTATGATTATCCATCTGTAGCTTTGTTCCAACTCTAACTACTACGATTTTTTCCTCACTTCCTTTTTCCGCTTGCTCTGAATAAAACGTTTGACTTGTACATATTAATTCGTCTTGTGTTCTTATTTACAATTTCACTGTGCAGACATTATTCTACCTAACAATTATATGGATAAATTTCTGTCAATTGTATTTCGAAATAATAAACATTTTTTTTTATCAACAATCTATTTGAATTTGCCTCAAAAATTTAAATATGGGGCTAATTTTTAACCAGAAAATTTGGTATCTGGCAACGCCATTTGGCGCGCTTTCCAACATTGTCGTAACATTTGGCCACACTATTTTAGCTGGAAACAGTTAGATTCAGCTATTTTTAGCTGTAATCCCGCTAAAAAGTTCAATTTTCTTTTGTTAATTACTCAAAAACTACGAAATAAATCGTCAAGGCGCACCTGAAGTCATGCTCGTGGAATTTTTCTCTTTTGCTTGATACCAAATTTATGTAGTTTAAGCGCGTTTTGGCCCGAGTAGCTATAGTAAATATTTACCCTCAAATGTTAAAAAATTTGAAATATTTAATTTTTGCCAAACGATTTGAATTAAGTTTCTTTGGTTGAACTTTTTCAGCGTATCAATCGCCAAATTGAACTTTAACTACTGAGCGTTCTTTGGATATAGTGGAATTAAATGCTCGCAATTGTACACTAAATAGATATGCTGATCAATTGACGGAAGCTAGAAAATGTGCGTTAAGCTATGCAATAGATACTCAATCTGGTCTAAACGGAAAGTTTATTGTAACGAAGGATAAGAAAGTCAACTCAAATGATCTTGTGGGTTTTACGGATTGTGCTCTTTTTTCCGACGCCGATACAAAGACCTCATTGGTTGCGATAAAAAATATACTGCAACTCAATTATAATATATGAACTTTTAATTTAAAGCAAAAAGCTTAAAAGTATTAAATATTTTTGTTTGTTTTCATCGACTTTGTTGGGATTAAGCTCGTTAGATAATAGCGCATCTGTTAATTCTTGATCTAACTTTTAGAATATCACGTATCCTTATTTAAGCTTGAGCTCTTGAATGCCACAACCGATCTTGAACTTCCAGATCTAGCCTCTATATTATTTTTTTTTTTTTTTTAGTACAAAGGTGTATACACTGCTCGTCATCAGGTTAGCGCCCCCCTCTCTCTACATGTTTTTTCTAACTTTTACTTGCCCATTGCACTGGGCGAACAAGTATTTTCGGTCTCGCACACACGTTTTCTAGGTTTTCAGATTTAGCGTTAAAAAAAGTGTTTATCTAAGTGTTCATAATAAAAAACATTTTATTAGATAAAATTTATCTGTTCAATTTTTCAATATTGGTAAGTACTCAATACAAGTCCAGACGAAGTCGTCCGGATCTTCTGGTATTTATTATATAGTAGATCCAATAGTTTGCTTTTGGGTGATTAAAATATAGATCGTACATAATTTTCAGTTTCGTATGGTTATCTAACATTAAACCGGCTGCATCGTTTAATAATAACCACTTGTAGTGGTTGAAGAAACAGAGTACCTATTATTTTTTTTTTTCAGATTAAGTTACTTCTGCGCAGTTAATGCTAGAAGATAGGCCCCCTTGCATATTTATACCGTCTGTCCGTCCGTCCGTCCGTCCGTCCTTCCGTCTGGATCAACGCAAACTCCTCCTAGACCGTTAGAGCTACACTCCTCCTTGTATATACTGCATGCTTTGTATATCTCGGATTCAGATGGATCGGACCACTATATCATATAGCTCCCATACAAACGGCAAAGTCACGAACAGTGACTTTTCTCAATAACTTCATTATTTTCTGAGCTATTGTCGTGAAAAATAAAATTAACAATATATCATACACCAGCACTCAGTTGTTAAAAAATTTGAAATATTTCATTTTTACCAAACGATATGAATTAAGTTCTTTTGTTGTACTTTTTCAGCATATCAATCGTCAAATCGAAAAGAAACTAAAAACATTAACTGCTGAGCGTTCTTTGGATATAGTGGAAATAAATGCTCGCCAATGTACACTAAATAGATATTCTGATCAATTGACGGAAGCTAAAAAATGTGCGTTAAGCTATGCAATAGATACTCAATCTGGTCCAAACGGAAAGTTTATTGTAACCAAGGATAAGAAAGTCAACTCAAATGATCTTGTGGATTTTACGGATTGTGCTCTTTTTTCCGACGCCGATACAAAAAAAGACAACTCGAATAATTCAACTCCTCATTCCCTTTTACTGAACAGAGTTACGTATCTTTAGAGATTTGGCAAATACTAACACTCATTCATTGTAGCTATCACTCATTCATTTCAAATCAATTCGAATGGACTATCGTTTTTCTCTCATTCATGCATTTCTCTATACATTTAGAGAGCATCTATCAGTAAATTAGTGAGGCAGCCAATTGTACTTAAATATATAGACGTTTATAGGAAGTCCGATCAAAACGTCTTGACACGTTTTATCAGCGAGATCTAGTGTTGACTAACGTTAATTTTATAACGAATTCCGTTTAGAGATTTGACAAATACTAACATTCAGACAATCCTTAAGGCGAAAAAGATCACAGTGGCATGGTCAGTATGCTGAATCAGAGAAAATAATGCTCCAGTTAGGTGCTACTACAGAAGGACTGAGTACGCTCTTACACGTAGCTGGCAGTCAAAGATGCCCCTCCACAAACGGGACGTTATCCACCGAGACACGTAAACGCAATAATTCTTTTTTTGTTGTATTTGTTATTATCAGAAAAAGGTTCTTTCGGAAAAAATATTAAGAAAATCTTCGCGAGCGCGAATAAAATGGGTTTTTATAACGGCTTTCCATGTATCGACCGCAGTAGGCGGGGGCAGTTACATGTGAACCACGTTTAAGGAAATTCATTTATTCCTGTTTAAATTACAATCCTGAAGCACTTCCTTCCCGCGCCGTTCCGAATAAGGTGAAGCAGGATTGGCTCGACCTTCCGCTCCCTGATCCGCAATTTCACCAAAGAGCTCCTGTGGATTTGGTGCTTGGAGCCGAGCTCCTTCCCACTATCCTTGGGGAACGAATCATAAAGAATGTGATTCTTTCGTGGGAATCGAAATGTTGTTCGGATGGAACTACTCCATCTGCATCCTCCGCCATCTCAACCCGTGTCTTGGCGATCCTGAACGCTGCCATCCCTCATCCTTAGACATGTCCAGCTAGGCAATTGCAACTTGTTGCAAGGGGGGCGGTTGAGTGAGGGGTAGGGTCTTTTCCCAAAAACCGAATTCGGTCATACTGAGGAGAGTGACGAAGGGTTCTCCTGTAAATCGCCATAGGCAATCCAGTACGAGATTTTTCCCCGAATATCCGCACTTTTTTTCCACTTGCGCTTAAGCTTCTTAACCACGTTCTTGAGTCTCATATGTTGAGTACCATACAATCGCTATGCATTCAGAAACTACTGAACCGATTGCGGTCGAATTTTGACACACTGTGAAGTGAGGTTCAAGCTTGGTTTTCGTCTACTTTTTATGTCGATATCATACTCGCGAGCGCGAATTAAATGGGTTTTATAACGGCTTTCTGTGTATCACCCGGGTATTCATTTAAATACAAATTCTTCTTTTGCACTTACTAACGAAATAATGCCTCATATAAAAGCGAATTTGGGTCGTCGTACTCACAATGCAGAAAGTGCGGGAATTGGTACTGGAAGCGGAGCGGCTAAGGCAAAGCATAAAATTCTTATTGGAACCAGCCGAAAGGCGTGCAGCCAGGCTTTAGAATGAGCGTTTGCGAGTCCGAGAGTCGCGGTCTGCACCAATTCAATTGCTTCGCTTGTAAAGAAGTAAACTGCATAGGGGAAGGGTAGCCAAACCCCGCGTTGCCGCGTGCTGGCGGCAAAATCAAATTAGCTCAACTTGAAGCACCACCAGAGCCACTGTGAACTCTACTTTCCGGATCCACTACTGAATCGAATTATTTCCTAACAAATATAATTCCTGCTTCCAAATGACATCCTTTGGTGCGAAAATTGTGGCTGCCCAATTCATGCCAACTTTCAAAGTCAAAGAACAAATCTATCACAAAGCTGCTCCTTCCCAGATAGTGAACATAAATTTCTTCAAATGTACTTCATCGGTGATGATAGAGACGAAGCCAATGCACGATCTAGAATATATACCTCCGTAAGCAGGATCATCATTTCGCAGCTACAAGAGCTTCTACACAATCGAAGCAATTTAATACATTTGGTCAAAAATTTGGTCAAAGTGGAGGTGAGGCAAACTGGGCAAAGATTCCTAATCGATCAGCTGTTTGACCAACTTTACTTGGCGTTTGGAAATAAAATGTCGAAAGCTGAGGCTAGAGGCAAATTTCAGGATCGCAAGTGGCTAGCCAGCGAGAATTTTGGTTCTTATTTTGATGAAAAGATGAGGCTGGCTGATGACATCAACATCGATATGCAGGAACTGTTGGAGTGCATCATTGACGGGATATCATCCAAAAGTTTGCGCGATCAAGCACGTATCCAGTGTTTTTCGGATCCAAGGCAAATCCTTCAGGCGTTTTCATCAGTGCGTCTACCGGAGTTAAAGAAACATCCTATTCCAACACAATCGGGCAGAGAGTCTTATAACAGCGTCAATAAGGATGTGCGTTGCGTGAATTGCAACTCCAAGGGTCATCTAGCTATTGATTGCCGTAAACCGAAAAGGGAGCGAGGATCTTGCTACGCTTGTGGTGCTTTTGGACATTTTGTTGCCCAATGTCCGGAAAGGAAGAGTGCGACTGGCAACCAATATGTAAGAATATTCAATATATATTTTTGTCAAAATTCTAGATCTCCATTAATTGCAGCGTGCCTCCTAGACTCTGGAAGCTCTATTTCTTTTGTTAAAAATCATCATATATCAAGTCACCTAACACTGGAGCCAGTATTGAAAGAATATTTCGGTTTAAATCAAAGCCAATTAAACATATTTGGAAAAACCTTATGTTATGTATTGAAAGGATCAATAAAATGTAATTTTTATTTAAATGTAGTAGCAAATGAGTCTATGAGTCACGATGTAGTTCTTGGAAGAGACTTTTTAACGGCATGTAATTTGAAATTTAATCTAAGCGCACTGAAATTGGTTACAGTACAAAAAGTGGAGACTGAAAACAGAGAAGATACAAATAATTCTAGCTTAAACTATAGTAAACAGTTAGATGAGACAGTTACAGAACAGTTAGATAAAACAGTCAGTAAACAGTTAGATGAAACAGTCAGTAAACAATTAGATGAAACAGTTATTAAACAAGTAGATAAAATAGTAAGTAAACAGTTAGATGAAACAGTTGGTATAGAATTAAATAAAACAGATAGTACAGAGTTAGAGGAAAAAGATAGGATACAGTCTGATAGGACGTTAAATGAGCAGAGACACGAAATACTTACTATTTAATCAAATAAAAAATTTATCGAGGAAGAATTAGAAAAAGTCGTCAATGACTTATCAAATATTAATTACACTGAAGACACAATTGATGATTATAATTGGGACGAAAAACTGAATTATGACACCAAATGTAAACTAAGACAAATAATTAAAATTTATTCCTTAAATGCGACATTCCCAGAAGAGCCAATGACTAGATGTGAAATCAAATTAAATTTAGAAAAATCGAAACCCTTTAGTTGTTCTCCCAGACGCCTTTCATATACAGAGAAAGATCAATTCCAAATATTATTAGATGATTATTTAAAAAAAGGAATTATACAGCCGAGTGAGTTTTTTTTATTTTAGCGAAACCGTTATATGATCTTTTGAAAAAGGAAAAAGAATTTAACTGTTTTTTACTGCTCAAAGAAAAACTTATGAATGCACCGGTGTTGGCAATTTACGATTACAAGGATGAGGTTGAATTGCATTGCGATGCCAGTGCTTTAGGATTCGGAGCAGTGTTACTTCAGAAAAAATCAGACAAATTGTTGCATCCTATATTCTATTTTTCAAAACGAACAACCGGAGCAGAAGAAAAGTATCACAGCTTTGAGTTAGAAACTCTTGCAATCATTTATGCCTTACGCAGATTTCGTATTTACCTTCAAGGTAAACGCTTTAAGATTATGACAGATTGTAATTTTTTAACACTGACATTAAACAAAGTTGAACTTAACCCTATAATAGCTAGATGGGTGTTAGAGCTTCAAAACTATGATTATGAATTGATTTATAGGCCCGGAAACAAAATGCAGCATGTAGATGCTTTGAGCAGATGTACAAATGTTATGGTAGATGAAACAACAAGTTTTGAAGATAACGCCATAATCGTCGCATGATCGCCAATCTCAAGTAACAGTCCGATCGCTAGGATAAACAATAAGCCTGCACCCCATTTTCCCAGGCCCTAGAAGAATGGTGTCGGGTTCGGTGCATACGCAGAATCACGCCACAAATTTCGGCAATAAACAAAGAATGGTCCCGAACACTTGTGTAAACAAAGAATGGTCCCACGCACTTAAAGTGGACTATTGGACTCAGCCAACGCCGCCGCCTGCGACGACGTCGATTACCCAAGCATTCATCCAACATAATTGAACCATAGCAAATCAGTCTTGAGCCTAAGTACAAACCAACCGGTAACTTCGCTTAAACTCCGCCGAATTCGCTCACCAAAGTCAGCATCTTTCAGTTATAATTAAAACATACTGTATTGTAATAAAAGTGACTTTATAAATAAAAATTCATTTTTTTAACCCGTGAGTGAAGGAAGTGTGATGAACAATAAACCACTGTGTTTAATATCTCATAAGAACTTAACTTTATTTTTTCTTCAATGTTACTGAACTGTGTCTGCCACTGCCAGAACACGTCTTGATCGTTCGTTTGCTTGCTTATTACTAAATTTTCAATTCTTACGCAACTACGCAGGTCATATAGGTTTATAAAGAGTGACAGAGACAGAGCATACCAGACTGGCGCCAGTATATTCTAGAAAACTTAAGAGAAAATACAAAAACAAAAGCATTGTGAGATGTGCAAGATCATTCATGAGTCTCTGCCTTGCTGCGTATAGCAATGTAAGTTAAATGACAATTGGTTCCTCAACATCCTGCCCCCCCCTGAAACTCCGTTTCTGAACCAGGTAGGGCTGCAATCTTCGTGATAGGGCGAGTGACTTCTCCTGATTTGGTGAGAACCTGAACCGCTCTGACGCGGCCATCATCTCCTGTGAACACCTGAGTTACCCGTCCTAAGAGCCATGCCGATGGAGGCGCGTTAGAGTCCTTGATCAGTACAAGATTACCGATCGCAATGTTTGGTAACTTGGTGGTCCATTTCGGGCGCTGTTGTAGCGATGTCAAGTATTCTTGATGCCAACGCTTCCAAAATCCTTGAAGCATTGCTTGAACATGCTGCCAGTAGCTCAATCGATTGGTCGAAATCTGCAAATGGCTGTCTTCAGGAACTGCTGTATATGTTCTGCCAATTAAGAAATGTGCCGGTGACAGGTAGGCAATTTCAGTATCCGATGCTGTGCACAATGGTCGCGAATTAACGACAGATTCTATTTGCGAGAGCAGTGTGTGCATCTGCTCAAAGGTGAGGACGTTGGTTCCTATTACACGTCGCAAATGCAGCTTAACCGAGTACTGCCGACTCCCACTTACCACCCCAGTGTGGTGAATATGGAGGAATAAAATTCCATTTGATGCCTTGATCCGCAAGGGCTTTTGAAACGACATCATTGTGCTCGCGTGAAGCGAGAAGCTGTACCATTTCGTCTAGTGCACGTTTTGCACCAACAAAGTTGCGCCCGTTATCGCTATACATTTGGGAGCATTTCCCACGACGAGCCATAAAACGTTTTAATGCCGCCAAGAATGTGTCGGTGCTGAGATCAGTGGCCAGCTCCAGATGGAGAGCTGAAGTAACCATACATACAAACAGGCAAATGTAGCCCTTTTCCTTCCTGGGGATTCGTCCCTTGTGAACCTTCAACAAGATAGGTCCAGCATAATCGCATCCAGTATGCTCAAATGGAAAGGCTTGTCGCACTCGTAAATTGGCCATAAACTGATTTGCATGTGTGATACGTCGAATAAGGTTTCGAGCGCCAATGATCCAATAGTTTTGGCGAATTATTACAAACATTGCTGAAACTCCTGGATGAAGATAGACCTTATGCTCATGTTTCAGCAGCAATTCCACAAGGCGATGTTGTTTGGGCAAAACTACTGGATGCTTGGCATCTGCAGGCAATTGCGACCTTTCCAAACGTCCACCCACACGTATAATTCCATCTTCGTCAACGAAGGGAGATAGTTTGTTTAAAATTGATCGTCGCTCCAAAGATTGCTTCCTCAAAAGCAGCTGTCTATCGTCATTGAATTGATTTTGTGCCTGCCGTAGGCAAAACTTCCTTGCTCTGGTGATTTCATCGAACCTTAGAGGTCCTGAATATTTAGGCTTGTTTTATTTGATTCGATGAACGAAGCGGAATACATATGCGACCACTCGAATCAGTCTGATCCAAGATGATGTCCTTCCGAGTAGTACCTCAAATGGGGAATCCTCAAAATCCTTGGAAATGGTTGTCAAGATTTTGGTTTTGAACTCAAGTTCTGCTGCTGGCTTGAGAATTGAGCAGCAAGTTGGTGGTCTATTCATTGTCTCTGAGTATAGTGTACAGTCGTGCAGCCAAGATGGTCCCTTCCACCATAGATCAAAGTTAATTAAGTCACTCGCTAGCATGCCTCGTGATGCACAATCTGCAGGATTCTCTTTAGTGCTGACATGTCTCCAAGCGCTACGTGGTATGGTCTCTAGTATTTCTGCCGTTCGGTTGGCAACAAATGTTTTAAGTTTACAGGGTTGATGCGAAAGCCATGACAAAACGATTGTAGAATCGGTCCATGCGTGTATCTTAACATCCTTCTGGCGCAGACCAGACCTTACTGCTTAGAATAAACGAGCTAATAGTAGAGCTCCGCAAAGCTCCAATCGTGGGAACGACTTCTGCTTTAATGGTGAAACTCTTGTTTTAGCTGCAATGAGTGCCACTCCGATGCTTCCATCTAGGTGTTTCACACGGTTATAAATGACAGCAGAGTAAGCCTTTAACGAAGCATCTGAAAATCCATGCAGTTCGATGTCATCGGGTTGATTGTCTACAAATCGAGGTATCTTCAGGTTCCTTAACGTGAAAATGTCCTTTCTGAATGTTTGCCATAAGTGTGCTTGCTTCGTTGGCAGTTCCGAGTCCCAATCCAGATTAAGCAGCCATAATTCTTGGAGCAGAATTTTAAACTTGATCACCACTGGCGCCAAAATGCCGAGTGGGTCAAAGATGCGTGCTGTGTCAGATAGCACTTGTCGCTTCGTACAAGTCATATGTTCCGATAATGAAACCTTATATGTTAGGACGTCTTCTCCAGGACGCCAATGCAGCCCAAGCACCTTTGCTGCCATCTTTGAGAAATCTATTTCATTTCCCTCGTTGCTGGCAATTCGTTTACTATTCGAGACCCATTTGCTTAGCTCCAATTGTGCCCGTGACATAAGGAGTATCAGCTCTTCCTTAATGTCGAGCAGTTCTTGTTCGTTCATGGCTCCTGTCAGTACGTCATCGACGTAGAAATCATCCAAAAGTATCCTAGCCGCCCTTGGAAACTCGTATTCGTGATCAGTTGCCAGTTGTTCCAGCACTCTAACTGCCAGAAACGGTGCACATGCCGTGCCATAGGTGACTGTGGTCAACTTGTAATGCTTCAAAGGTTCCTCAGGGTCTTCTCTCCAAAGGATTCGTTGGAAATTCTGATGTTCAGGGGCCACTAAAATCTGTCTGAACATTTTGACGATGTCCGCAGAAAATACGAATCTGTGCATTCGAAAACGCAGACAAACGTTGAAGAGGTTGCGTTGTATACATGGGCCAATGTGAAGTGCGTCGTTAAGAGATCGTCCATCCCGATCTTGAAATGATCCATCGAACACCACCCGCAGCTTGGCACCTATGACTGGATGGTGTGGCAAATAGAATGACTTCTTACATACGTTTGTGGCTTCGGCTGCAGCTACTTCCTTCATGTGACCCAGCTGGATATACTCTCTCATAAACTGAGTATATTTTAACTTCAAGCTGGAGTCCTTCATTAGACGACGCTCGACTGCGAGAAAACGCGATCTCGCTCCTTGAAATGTATCCGCAAATTGTGGGTTTTGTTCCTTGAAGGGCAAATCGACTATGTATCTTCCATTCGAGTTGCGGTTGTGGGTACGCCGGAAGTGCGTTTCGACCTTTTCATCCTCTTCGTTTACAGTTGTGTGTGATGGAACTTCCTCTAGTTCCCAAAATCTTTGCAGTAGTCCATCTATATTAACCGTAGTCAGCAATGACGTAGATGATGTTTGCAATCTTGAAGTGTATACCGATGTGATTACCCATCCAAATATGGTGTTAACTGCAATAGGGTGCCCTTGACCATCGCATAACTTCTCCCCGGTGAGAACTAACCAAATGCAATCATTGCCCAGCAAAATGTCGATTGAGGCGTTAGTTCTGAAGTCAGGGTCAGCCATTTGGTATCCATTAAATACCGACAGTGATGAAGCATCAATGTTTTCACGTGCCAATGGTGAGGTGATCTTTCCTAAAATGTGAGCTTTAATATCGATGCACGAGACATCATCTGGAGAGAGCAGAAACCTCTTGTTATTCCTGCCTTGACGTCTGAGATGCCCGATGTGGCAACTCGAAATGGCGAACGTTCAAGCCCCAACGTCTGTACGCACCGTTCCGAAATGAATGACAAGTCTGAGGCGCTATCCAATAAAATACGGCACGTCAGCAAGGCTCCTTGAGCATTTCGGACGTGTACCAATGCAGTAGGTAGAGTGCTTCTTCGTTGGCCATTTGGCTTACTGGGTCTGGTAACATTCATCATTGCTATCGCTGATGCCGCTGGGGACTCCTCAGAAGCCTGGCCTGAGTTGCCTTGGTGCTGCTCTGAGCTATTTTGCTGTGTAGAATGGCCTTCAGAATGCAGCATAGAATGATGGCGACGCTTGCAATACTTGCAAGAAGACTTCGAGCCACAAGCGCTTACTCCATGTCCAGTTCTCAAACAATTAAAACACATATGTTTCTCCTTCGCAAAGGTGTAACGTTGCTTGACAGTCAAGCTCTGGAATTGAGGACAAGCCGACAGTATGTGCTCAGTACTATGACATTTCATACAATTACCTGTAATGGCAAGCATGGTGCGTGCTTGCCTTTTTCCTTTTTCATCCCTCGGTTTGCTCGCTGCATGATCGACCACTTGACTGAGCTCAAGGCGATCGCATCGTGAGTCCAAAAACTTGAGCAACTCTTCAATGGTAGGATTTTCAATATCCTGGCTTTTGTCGATCCATTCACATCGGGTAGCCTCATCAACCTTGTTGATGAGCAAGTATATGAGCCAACAGTCACGGCCCGTTTGTCCAGAAGCGTCTAAAGCCCGAATAACATCACATAACATCCATGCAACGTCGTAATTTGATGCCACCACGGGCAGATGCTGGATGAGTATCGCTGCTTCTCCTATGACGCATGAATTCAGGTGATGAAACTTTTGGATATTCGTCAAAGTTGTCTTTCCGTGAATGGTACTCTCAAACAGGTCTTTAAAGGCATGCCATTCCTTGTAATCTCCACCGAACACAATCGAACCACAATCTCTTGGTGCCGCTGTTGCAACCGACTGTGAGCCTGACGAAGACGAAGATTGCTGTGGCGAGAGCAATCTCTCAACCAATAGTTGCTGCTGCTCCATTTGTCGTTGCTGGTGTTCCATTTGACTCTGCATCTGGAGTTGTAGTTGTTGCTGTTGATTCTGCATTTGTTGCAGAATTCCTTGGAAGAGCGAACCATCGTTACCAGCCGCGCCGATTTCTTCCAACTTGCCAGACGGAGCCAAGGCAGCTCGTAAAGCCTTAAGGCGGGCATTTGCTATTTCATATTTCTCCTCGTATATCCCGAAGTCTTCGGTAGGGTCCACATAACCCTCTAGTTTGTCGTATTTGGCCAATTCGTCGCCAGACTTCACGAACTCGTTCCACGCATTGGACAAAGTTTCCAATTTGGTGTCAATTGCGAAGACGTCGGCATCCTGTGCAGGATTCTCTGCATATCCATATATGCGGGTAATGGTTGTCTTCAATCTTCCTCTGGCCTTTATGAATATTTTCATTTCCTCCATGATGAGATGTCAAGAAATTTCCACTGCTTGTGTGGACCAAAAATTTCAAGACGCGTGTTTCTCCCAGAGATGTGTTCCCTCACGATCTCGTCGATTATATCGATAACAGATACCGATAGGCGAGTGGCGCCACCGTTTGTCCGCGCTTTTTCCAATAAGCACGCGATTGTCTATTCGATAGTAGGCCAGAACTATCGACTACTAACTTTGAGGTTAACAATTAATTGCAACCACGTTGCAACAAATTATTAAGCAATGAGTAACAAACAAACAATGCCCAACGATCCGGCTCGAAGGACCAAATTATGATGAACAATAAACCACTGTGTTTAATATCTCATAGAAACTTAACTTTATTTTTTCTTCAATGTTACTGAACTGTGTCTGCCACTGCCAGAACACGTCTTGATCGTTCGTTTGCTTGCTTATTACTAAATTTTCAATTCTTACGCAACTACGCAGGTCATATAGGTTTATAAAGAGTGACAGAGACAGAGCATACCAGACTGGCGCCAGTATATTCTAGAAAACTTAAGAGAAAATACAAAAACAAAAGCATTGTGAGATGTGCAAGATCATTCATGAGTCTCTGCCTTGCTGCGTATAGCAATTTAAGTTAAATGACAATTGGTTCCTCAACAAAGTGTTTAATTGGCGCCCGAGCAGGGACCCTGCTAAATACAACGTGATCGTGAGTTAGTGAAAGATACCAGTGATTCGTGACCAAAAAACGCGTTAAAGGCCTTTAGAGTCAGTGAAACAAAAACACTATATCGAACTATACCACGAATCAGACAGGGTCATTTTAATCGCTGCGAATTCCTCTAAGACCAGTTCGGAGGAAAACTGACAACCCAAAAGTGTTTGCCCAGGAGCGTTAGTACCTTCAACGTTGGAAAAGCGAGACCTCCTACAAACCAATCAGTAAAAAGCACCGAGGATGATAGCATTAACGTAAGTTAAGTGAAATAAATTTAAGCAAAAGAAAACCAAAATAAAATTTTTATTGTGAAAACACAGTGGGTGAAAAAAATTTTGTAAATCAATAACAAGAAGCAAAAAAATTTTTTTTATATAAAATCCCTAATTAAATTTTTTCCCCACTCGAAAAAGAAAATAATGAAAAATTAAGAAAGAAATAATAATAAGTAATATTCAAAAAGAAAAAGAAAATAATAAAAAGTTAAGAAAAAAAATTAATAAGTAATATTAAAAAAAAAAAAAGTAGAGAAAATAATTTTGAAGTTTTGAAAAAAATATTTTTATAAAAGATAACCACATAATATTGAAAATTTTGTATAATACCACAAGCCATTTCCATCCAAGATTAGCGGACATACCGCTATATTTCTATCAATCCAAGATTAGCGGACATACCGCTATATTTTTATCAATACAAGATTAGCGGACATACCGCTATATTTTTATCAATATAAGCAAAAAATTTAATTTTCGCGGATTATATTTTTCGTATTCGCGATACCGTAACACCTTGAATTAACCCTAATTAAAAAAACAATCCATTTCCAAAATGACTAAAGACAACTGGGTTAAAGCCGCAGTCCTTCAGCAGGGTGGTATTCATGCAGCAGGTTCTGATTCCCAGACAGCATCCACCTCAAGTGCATCAACCGCAAATAGAATCGAAGCACTGTCAATTCAGGGACTAGATTTAGCTATCCAGACAATTTTGTCGTCTCAGTTACAGGAAATAGTGAAACAATTAAATCATTCTCAGTCAGGACATATACACATTAGGGACCAGACAGCTGGCGTTCAGGATGATTGGCATGAACTAGATAAAGTGCCAGACATCGTAAAGAATCTTGACAAATTCTCAGGTAGCCGTGAGGATTTCTCAACATGGTTTACTACCGCCACACAATTGATGGAATTGTATGCCCCCATTCAGGGAACACCCAAATATTATGCAATTCTTATGACCATTCGAGGAAAAATTACAGGCCATGCCAATACATTGTTGAAAGTCTATCGCACCGCATTACATTGGGGTGCAATCTCGCAGTGTTTGTTATCTGAGTACACGGACAGACGAGATTTAAGCACTTTAGAATATCAGCTGTTTACCATGACCCAGAAGGGCACCTCTATTCATGACTTCTACTTCGCAGTTCACCAACAGATGTCGTTAATACTAGACCAAATCGAAACGATGGGTTATTCTCCCGAGACTATGGAAGCCATGGCTAAACAGGTCAGAGATAGGGCTCTAGATACCTTCATCAGAGGTCTGAACGGAGATCTCTCGGACAGAATGAGCTTAGCTGAACCCAAAGATCTGAGGCATGCATTGCAATTGTGCAATATGTTGGATAATAAGAGGGCTAGAAACATTATCGGCCATCGTGACACTCGTCCACCTGTGGGACCAAAACCCCCACAGTATGCTAAAATTAACGTGCAACCTCAACGATCGTTCATACCAGCAATTCCACCCAAACCTTACAACAACAACAACTATTATAATCAGAGACCCATGCAAAACGTGTTCATTCCACAAAATAGATTCCCTCAATCTAATAACCCCGTATTTTTCAACGCACCACCGAGGCCATTTGCCCCGAAACCTCAGCCCGGCACCAACTCCAATGGATGTCGACGGCTCTATTTTAACCAAAAAAGTTAACTACATGAATAAACCGAATGTTAATTTACCACAACAATTTGCTCTCAAGAGTGTCAACCAGTCCACCGCAAATTTTCCCAATAAAGTGCAGAGGCAATTCCATATCGAAACCGGTCCGTCAGGTGAACAATATATCACCATACCGCCTCAAGAAGAGCATTACTCCGATATGTCCGATTATCAGGCTGCTTATCAGGGCCAAGAAGACCCTCTTGAATTAGTCCCATATTCCGAGGTTCAACAATATCAACAGCATGAGGAATATTTTACTACACAAGGTGACAACTCAGAGTTAGTCGCACAGCACAAAGAGGAAACCAGATCACAATCACAGGAGCCTCAACAACCACAAATCGAGGACACCGTTAATTTTTTAGGTTAAAGTGTTCCTCTTTGCCGTACTTTGTTGTCCGGGACAAAGACGGAACCTCATACAATTTCTTAATAGATACCGGCTCGAACAAGAACTATGTATGTCCAACCAGAAATAGCAAAAAATATCAAAACGAATGAACACAAGTTTTACGCGAACACCGTAAGTGGTCGCATTTTAATAACCAGCCATATCCATTTGGATTTAACGAACCCAATAAACCAATAACATTCTTCCTATTACCTAATCTGAATCCGTTCCATGGAATTCTAGGTAATGACTCACTAAGAGAGTTAAACGCTATCATTGATGTAGGGAAAGATCTACTATACGTCAACAACTCTCATGTTGTTAAAGTGAAGCAGATGCGAGCCCATCAGGTCCATACCCTCAAATCAGATGAGCTCACTAATCAGCAGAAATTAGGATAAAAGGCGCTCCAAGAGGAGTACAAATCGCTATTCGCGGACCCAAATAAAAATTTGACTTATGCTACTAATGTCCAAGGAGAAATCAAATCCACCAAGCATTACCCATATCCAGCCTCTCTAAGAGAAGTAGTAGAAGACCAGCTACAAGAATTATTACGAGATGGTATAATACGACCCGCACGGTCGCCCTATAATTCCCCTGTGTGGATAGTCCCTAAAAAGAGTGACAGCCTTGGGAATAAGCAATATAGGATGGTCATAGATTATAGAAAGCTCAATGCAGTTACAGTTTCGGATAGGTATCCTATCCCCGAAATCGGAGAAATGGTTGCGCAGTTGGGCAACAATAAGTATTTCTCTGTTCTTGATCTAAAGAGCGGATTTCATTAGATTTCCCTTAAGGAATCTGATATTGAAAAAACGGCATTCGCTGTGAATGGAGGGAAATACGAGTTCACGAGACTCCCCTTCGGCCTAAAGAATTCCCCATCAATATTCCAAAGAGCTCTCGATGATATTTTAAGGGATCTCATTGGAAAGATCTGTTACGTCTACATCGACGACATTATAATATTCAGTAAATCAGAGGAAGAGCATTTCCGACATCTAGCTTTGGTATTTTCTACCTTGTCCAAGGCAAATATGAAGGTCCAAGTAGATAAATGCAAATTCCTAAGACATAGCGTTGACTTCCTAGGCGTAGTAATTTCTAGGGAAGGAGTTAAAACCAATCCAGAGAAAATCCAAGCCATTAAAAAGTTCCCTATACCCTATTCCCTTCCTGGGACTAGCTAGTTATTACAGAAGATTTATCAAAGATTTTGCTAAATTAGCTAGACCCTTGACCGCGTTATTGAGAGCAGAACATGGCAGAGCCAAGAAAAATGTCTCAAGCAAGATCGAAATCCGATTCGGTGAAGCCGAAATCGATGCCTTTGAGAAAGTAAAAAATGCATTAGTGTCACAAGACGTTATGCTAGCATACCCTGACTTTAAACAAGAGTTCCATCTAACCACCGATGCCTCAAACATCGCACTAGGAGCTTCTCTAGAACAGAATGGGAGACCCATTACATTTCTTTCCCGTGCGTTATCCAAAGCTGAAGAAAACTATGCCACAAATGAAAGAGAAATGCTAGCAATAGTATGGGCATTGGATAAGCTAAGAATGTATGTATACGGCAAGTCCAAGGTGATCATTTACACCGACCACCAGACTCTCACTTATGCTCTCAGCCCGAAAAATAACAACATAAAGCTGAAGAAATGGAAAAGTTACCTGGAGTAATATAATTACGAGTTAAAATATAAACCGGGTAGCTCAAAAATCGTAGCAGACGCGCTCTCTAGGAACCCTACTAACATAAATGCTAGTAGTACGTCAGCTACAGTCCACAGTGATGAAAGCTCAGGGCATGAACTCATTCCAGCAATGGAAGTACCCATCAATGTCTTTAAAAACCAATTGTTTATCCTCACCGGTGATAACGAATCCACCACCTTTGAAATACCATTCCCCACATACCACAGACACACAATAGTGAGAAGTAATTATTCCGAAAACGATCTTGTAACTATTTTAAAAGAAAAAATGGATCCGAGGATAGTAAATGGTATTTTCACTTCCGAAAGTATCATGGGTAAAATTCAACAAATTTTTCCGGAGCATTTTAGGAATTACAAGGCAAGATTCACACAAATCCAAACTGTAGATGTCCATGATCAGACCCAAGAACAAGAAATCATAATTAAAGAACACCTTAGAGCACATAGAAATTCCATCGAAAATAAAAAGAAAATTTTATCTGAGTATTTTTTCCCAGGTATGAAGAAAAAGTAGAAGCAATAGTAAACTCTTGCCAAACATGTAAACTCTCGAAGTATCAAAGACACCCTCCGAATCAAGAAATACAACCAACTTGTAAACTCAAAAGCAGCAGTGCCCTTACGTAAGTTATTGATAGCCTTCGGTATGACGAAAACCGTGGTAATGGATAACGAAAAGGCTTTAAACTCTGCATCAATAAAATTTCTTTTAAATAATCAGTTAGGGATACAAGTCCACACTACCCCACCTTATACTTCATCCAGCAACGGCCAATAGAAAGATTTCATTCCACATATACGGAAATAATGAGATGCTTGAAGTTAGAGCACCCCGAAATGGAATTTGAGGATTTAATATTCAAGGCTGTAGATGAATACAATAAAACAATCCACAGTACAACAAGTAAAAAGCCAATAGAAGCATTTTTCGCAACAAATTTAATCCATACACCAGAAAAATTAGCACTCGAAAGGGAAAAGATTTCAGAAAACATCTTAAAGAAACAAAACAAAGACCTAGGGTACCATAACAAAACAAAAAAACCCATAAAAATTTACGATCCAGGTGAAATCATCTACGTTAGGATTAATAAACGATTAGGTTCGAAACTAACGTCTAGATACAAAAAAGAAATAGTAGCCGAAGATCTTAATACCAAAGTTAAAACCAGGTCAGGCAGGATAGTTCATAAAAACCACTTGAAATATTGATAAACATCCTTTTCCGACAGATTGCTTATGTTACCACTTTGCTGGGGTCACACAACTATATTAGACTACACTAAGTCAAGAGTGGTCATGTTGGAAACCGGGTTAGCCGCGCGCCAGAACGGAACCTTTAAAATCGTCCATGTCATCGAACTAGAAAAATATCAAATGTCCATATCCGTTTTAAAAGAAGTCGTCAAAAATTCGACAAACCTAAGTCCGTATCAGCCTTTTTTGGCCTATGAGATAACGCGGATACAGAATGAACGGAGGAGGCTTCAGCCGATGCAGTTTAGAAACAAAAGATCGCTTGATATACTTGGCACGGCGTGGAAATGGTTAGCGGGCACACCTGATCACGAAGATCATATGATTGTGGTAAATAAGATCAATGAACAATTGGTAAACCATAATCGGCAGGTCGTAATTAATAATCTAATAGAGAATAAGATAAACGATTTAATTAAAATAACTAATACCATATTAATTAAAGGTAAACCCGAATCTAACAATAAGTCAAAAGAAATTGAAATAACCAAATTTAAATTGAGTCTCCTAAGAGAAGAAATAACAAATATTATCTATGCAATCGATTGGGCCAAGGCCAATACAGTAAATTCACTAATATTATCCTCTACCGAAATAGATTTCATCGAAACAATTAAAGAAGAAAGTTTAACATTTATAAACATTGAAGAATTAATAGAGTTTGCTGAGGTCAGTGTAGCCTCAGATGGTAAATCACTCCTTTATATTGTTAGTCTTCCCAGAGTAATTAATGAAATTTGTAAACAAATCCTAGCAATACCAATTAAATATCAAAAATTTATAGAAGAATTAGACTATGAAAACATCATGAAATGTAACAAGAAATATTTCGGGTTAATCAATAAGAGTAATTGTAAAATTCATAATGGTAAGACAATTTGTAAACTGGAAGATCTGACTAATTTAGAAAACAGTAAATGTATAGGAGCCTACTTGCAATGTAAGGTCATCAACAACCAGCACGTAAAATCCCATTCGGAAATAATGCCCGGTACCTTGCTGCTGAACCAATTCCAAGGGGACATCAGCATCAATGGAGAAAACATCACCCTAGAAGGCACCTTCATAATCCAAGCGGAAAACGCGACAGTCATTATAGAAGACTCCTGGTATATTGTGAAGACACGCTTTGAAGCCGAGGTTCAACCACCGCTGTTACAATTACTATCAAATAAGCAGCAGAGAGGTGAAAAGCTATCACTGGAAATGATCAAGGAGTTACACATCAATAATACTAATAATCTGGAGCGTATCCAAGAAACAACTTGATTATGTCTTCATCAAACTGGATTATTCTAACCCTTCTAGCAGCTGCAATGATAACATATTGCATCATTAAAAAATACTGAAGCCACGGAACAGGCAACCATGGTCCACCAATGGAAGTCTCAATCGGGCCTGTCCAATATGTTGTTGCGACCGAGGACGTCCGCCCTTAAAGGGGGAGGAGTTAAGCACTTCTATCACAACTCATACCATAACATAGAAGCCATAAACCCAAGTCCGTCAACACATGCCCATTAACCGCATGCCCATTGGCCGACCCTATTTCATCATCACATGCAATACCCATTGGTCAACCCCACTCAATCGTCACATGCCCATTTGTCGCATGATCGCCAATCTCAAGTAACAGTCCGATCGCTAGGATAAACAATAAGCCTGCACCCCATTTTCCCAGGCCCTAGAAGAATGGGTTCGGGTCCCGAACACTTGTGTAAACAAAGAATGGTCCCACGCACTTAAAGTGGACTATTGGACTCAGCCAACGCCGCCGCCTGCGACGACGTCGATTACCCAAGCCTTCATCCAACATAATTGAACCATAGCAAATCAGTCTTGAGCCTAAGTACAAACCAACCGGTAACTTCGCTTAAACTCCGCCGAATTCGCTCACCAAAGTCAGCATCTTTCAGTTATAATTAAAACATACTGTATTGTAATAAAAGTGACTTTATAAATAAAAATTTATTTTTTAACCCGTGAGCGAAGGAAGTGTTTAATTTATACCTAAAGGCAATAGACCATTTGAATTGATTCACATTGATCGTTATGGGCCAGTGAGTGCTGGTAGAGCAAAAAAGCATATATTCGTGGTTGTAGATGGGTTTACGAAACTCGTACGATTATATACGACGAAAACAAAAAGAAGTTTTGTCAAATCTTAAAGATTATTTTAGAACATATAGTAAACCAAAGTGTATTATTTCTGATAGAGGTAGTTGTTTTACTTCAAGTGAGTTCGAGGAGTTTATAGAAAACTATACCATTAAACATATAAAAATCGCGACTGGATCTCCCCAAGCAAACGGACAGGTAGAAAGAATTAACAGAAGTCTAGGCCCGATGATTGCAAAATTAGTTGAACCTGAGAAAGGATTGCATTGGGATTTAGTGGTAGAACAGGTGGAGTATGCAATGAACAATACGCAGCATCGAAGTGTAAAACAATTGCCAAGTATTATGTTGTTTGGAACGTCACAAAGGGGGCGAATAGTAGATGAATTAAAAGAGAAACTAGAATTGATAAATCAAGACACCAAGCAGAAAAGTTTAACAGAAAATCAGGAATGAGGCAATATTGAAGGCTCAAAATAATGCTCAGTCCTACAACAAAACTTATTATGATAAAAGCAAACGAAAGCCAAAAGAATTTAAGCAAGGAGACTATGTTATGGTAAAAAATTTTGATAGCACAGTTGGTACGTCAAGGAAACTAATTCCAAAGAATAAAGGACCTTACCAAATAGAAAGAATTTTAAAAAATGATAGATTTTTACTTAAAGATGTGGAAGTTTTTCAAGTATCTCGTAACCCATATCAGGGCGTGTGGAGCATTCAGAATATAAGACACTGGATCAAAAAATGGATCAAATTTAAGATGTGAAGAAAAATATAAAAATATTAAATGTATTACTATGTTACTTAATATTTGTCTAGATTTCGACCTTATTGAAGTTAATCAAAAAATTTGTTTGAGCGGGGCTTCAGGTCAATCTTATTGATTTATTTTAAGATTTTAAATCATAGGCAGCACAAAAGGTGAGCAGGTTGTCTGTATAGCTATTTCAAGAACCACCAAGTTCTATCATCAGCAGACTTCGCTAAAGAATCCACAATTGTAATGGCCATACCATATCTTCAACACTAAAACTTAATAATTAGAAAATATACATATGTATCAATATATACAAATAAGTTAAGATTACGTGATCAGGAGATCCAAATGTCAGAATGGCCGAGTTGTAGTAGGCTACATATAAATCCTCTGGTCTACGTATGTATATAATACTTATTTACTTACTTTAATAATAACGCTAATCCAATACATAAAAGAACCCTATTGTATAAGCGATAACCTGTATTATGTAGCGATTAAGCTATATCGATATCAACGCTGTGATATCGATGACTTTTAAAAAAGACAACGCTGATACCTTCTTCCGTTCTGAAAAGCTGGCAGCGACCAGACGTGCATTTGAGAAAACATTAATTATTAAGGCATCCATTGTGAATTAATATAAAAGCTGAGAAAACAATAAACATTTATAACTCTTACAGTAGTTCGCAAGTTGCACTTTCGTGCTCCACCTTGCTATTAAGCTTATAATTAGAATTATTAAATTAAAGGCAAGTTAAGGCTTGCGCATTTCTGCGGCACCCTTGCGTTTCTTTGCTCTTTGGCGAAGTTAAGCTTTCAGGATGTCAATACGCTCTATGCAGCGTTGTCGGTCTCCTTCCGTCTTCAGAGTGTCCACTAAGTCTACTTCCAGCCTCTTCTGCTGGAGTAGCTTGTGTATTTGGCCTCCTCTTTTGGTCTTCTTTGGCTCTGGCTTTGTATATTTTGTGTTGCGGGCCCGGTAGCTATTGTGAGTGGGCGGGGTCCATCGTTGGGATACAGCTCTAACGCTTCTTCTAGCGTCGGTGCATCCCTTTGCTCGATAGGAGCAGATTCTGCAAAGGGAATATTTTCACTGTTCATTCGTGTTCCTTGTTGGTTGATTGGTTGGTTTTCTTTTGGTTCGCTTGATTTATCAGATGGTTCCAACCGCTGCTTCTGCTTTCTTCTGGGCATTTATTCCAATTGATTTAAAATAAAGTTTTCATAGATATAGATTTATGTTCATGTTTTGTGTTGTGGTTAATATTTGCAGTTGTTGTTCTTCTGGCATTAACGATGGTTTCATTTTTGCATTTGGTTTTGATGGATTGGGCCTCTCATTGCAGAATAAATGTGTTCTTTCGAACACAGAATATTTATAGCACGGAGAGTCCTTGTAGGTCCTTTAGGGTCCTGTCACGGTCGCCATGTAATGACCGGGTTCCATTTGAGCAAAAAGTAATATTAAAGACGGACACGTCAGTGTCAGTTGATTCTACTTTTCAGATTGATTCTTTATTCCAAATCATTATTTTGCTTAAGCTAAGTTCTTATGTTGCGACTTATGCGACAGCTACAAAAGAGAGGGAGAGTGTCAGTACATACATACATATTGTTTGAGCGCATGCATCAAAGTGCTTGGGCAGCGTTCACACGCTGGCCTGGCTCTAGCTCATGTTACGCTTGTGCATACATTGCTTAGGTGAATATATGTATGTGCATATACAAATGTACATACATATATGATCATGCTTAGCTGTAGATTTATGTGAATATGTTTATGTACATACATCAATGTATATATATAAGCATATTCAAGTGCACAATTATATTTTAATGCGTATATGTTTAATTGTTTATACTTGCAACTGAGTGTTACAAGTTGAGCTCATTGTCCTGAATGATTATGAATATACTACACTATATTCAGTCGCACAATTTGTGGGGCCAATCTTCTTTAGTTCCCTGATGTAGAAGGAGAAGTCCTAGCTTTCGTATTGGGAGTCTGCGATAACTTTAGCTGGCAGGCTCATGGTAGGGTGGGGACAGTTACAAAGTGCAAACCAGGAGTGTTAGACTGCTACTTTATTTTATTGATATATATGTGTAGTTCTCTTTAGTTAATACATATATAAGGCGGGATGTCCCAATTTTTTTTGAGATTTTGTCGTTCTTTGTCAGGTTTTATTTTATATTTTGTGCCCAACGTGGGGCAGTAACGAAAGGTCCTAGAATGGTGAGGCTAAAAAAATGTGGTCTTACTCTTTTGTTATACATCTCTATACAACTAAATGGAACTCGTATGGTAGTAATTCTGCCACAGCGACCTCTAGTAGTAGGATTGGCTAAGTAAACTACGTCTTTTCGCATAATTTCTGTTACTCTAATACTGGTATTTAAATCTAGCTTGGAATTCGTATCGTAATGTGTTTACGTCTACGACCACTAGAGCGCTAAACCAATAGCTTGGAGGATCTTTTTGTTTCTTGTTACTTTTTTTCTCTTTTCTCCTTTTCTGTTATGTATTTGCTATAAGATTCGATCAATGGATTGGATTTTTGGAAATCTTTATAATTGCGAAGCAGCTATAACGACCAATCAATTCAGGGGTGAATTAATATTGGCTTTATATAAAAGGAAAAAAATAAACAACCAATATTTTTTTTTTCTCTCTTTCGAAAGCACCAGGTGCAAATGGAACCTTATAACTTAAATAGCGCAGTCATAAACTATGCTAGGAAATTCAGGTTTTTGGCTAAGCTAAATCCTGACCAGTTATAAGAGTGATGCATCTAAAATTATTTGCCAGGAGCAACCCAGTGTATTCTTTAAACTTTTTCTTTCATTTTCGTAAATTTGTTTTGGGATATATTAGAGTAGGGGACTCATTATTAGAAAATATAAGATAGTGACTTCAAATTCACATTACGGGAACGATATGATTTAAGATAAAATACCAATTAAAATTTAATCACGAATTACTATTAAAATATTAAAATTAACCAGATATTTCTCAAAATGGTTCTCACTAGGAGTGAAGAAAACATATCTCATGATATCTCAGATGCGTTATGCTCAATTTGTCAGAAATGTGGTTAAAACTTCATGCCATCATCTATTTCATAAAAATTGTATATCAGAATGGATTGATCAGTTTAATGTATGTCAAGTTTGTAATGCATCGATACGTAGAGCAGATTTGGAAGTGCAAAACGTGCCATTTGCAGAGATAGAATCCGAACGTCCCGTAAACATAGGTGCAATCACAACAGGAGCGGTGCCGAAAAGCCCAAATACGGTCGAAGAGTTTATTTATCGTATCAAAACGTCAACGGGGTATTGCTTAGACCAAGATGTTGATGCAGTATGAAAAAATTTGCATATTATTTTAGTAGGCAAAGCTAAAGAGTGGTATTGGAGATACCGTAGAAATGTAGTAAACATAGAGTGGTCAGAATTTTGTAAAGCCATGAAATATCAATATAAAGATTACAGAAGTGATGTAGATATACTAGAAGATATTCGTGGGCGTAATCAAAAGATGGGAGTACCCATTGAAAACTTTTACGATGAGATTATGACTTAGATGTCATATGTCGAAAAGCATAGACTAAGAATAACTCATTCAGTGGCTCACACGTAATTTATTATATATATTATACCTCATCTTCGAAAGCTAGTGCAAATGAGCGAAAATTTATTAGGGGTTGTAGTCTCTAGGAGAGCAAATAAAACTTCAGCCAATTTTCAGTATGCTAAACGCAACAATGCGGAAGTAGAAAACCCAGAGAAGTTCGAACTCCCCGAAAATATGGATTTAAATGTGCACAATGTTGAAGCAGTACAAGCTCCGGTTTAAGTATTTTGGTGTTGGAATTGCGATGCAGAGGTACATGGCTGGGACAACTGCTTAGAACCTCGCACTGTATTTTGTTACGGGTGTGCCTCGAAAAACGTATATAAGCCCCAATGTAGAAACTGCATCGCCAAGAAAGCGGAAAACTTAGTGAACGATCCATCAGTGAAAGCTCGGATGGCCTCGAACAAGTTTTTCTCTAATTGAAATATTACCTGATTTACCGGCTAGCTCAGAACCAATAGAGCAAGCAAACAAAATACCAGACTTACCCTTTAACTGTTACGATTAGACGCAAGTTATATCTTCAATGAAACCCTATCAAGAACGTTTGACAAATTATCTCAAAGTGCGTAATAGAATTTTTGGAAGCAACCCAATTTTAACTCGGTCACGACCAATGAGATCTACTATGCGATTGCGAACTTTTGGAAAGTAGTTAGATAAACTACGTTTACTTATTTCGTCAATAATTCATGAAAAGTCGGATGCAAGATTGTATGCGGAAGTATCATTTTTAAATTTTCGTGAACAAGGTCTTTTAGATACCGGCGCGAACATAAGTTGCGTGGGGTCGACTTTGGCTTCAGAAGGTTGGTCAAAGTATCCAAAGTTTCGTCGTATTTCTTCCCAAGTTAAAACAAGCGGATGGACAAGATCAATCAGTCATCGGTTTCATTACGCTAGATATTACCTATAAAAACCAAACCAGACCGATAAAGTTATTCATCATACCGTCCATTCAGAAAAGAATGATATTGGGAATAGATTTTTGGAATATGGTGTTTGACAAATCTGAGATGATTGAAATGTCACATCCAAAAGCTGCTGAAGTTATCAGTGCTGGTTGCTTTGAGGACCATTTCACAATCAAGTCTGAAGTGTCACAGACATTGGTTCAAGCAGGCTTTGAGTTAACCAAATGGTTCTTAAACATTTTCAGAATTAGATGAAGTGTCAGAGACATTGGTCGAAGCAGGCTTTGAGTTAACCAAATGGTTCTTAAACAGTCCAGCAGTCTCCGCTTCCCTTAGCACAGCAACGCCGATAACATTTTCAGAATTAGATTCAACCAAGGCACTTGGTGTTTTTTGGTTACCTGGGTAAGACGTATTTCAATTCCAAATCGATGACTCGTTTATGAGCCGAGCGACAAAACGGAACATTTTCTCGGTGACATCTCGTTTATTTGATCCGTTAGGTCTTTTGAGTGCCCTAATTATTAGAGGAAAAATCTTAATACAAGAGCTGTGGCTCAAGAGACTTGAATGGGACGAATCAATGACAATGAATTTAGAAACAGCATGGGACGAATAAAAATCATGTCAATTAACTGTCCAGTTATATACTTAAATTAAATAATCAGAAAGAATTCTTATAAGATGCTATATTTTGGGAAATAAAAGGTACTCAGTTTGTTTCTTCAACCATTACAAGTGGTTATTATCAAACGATGCAGCCGGTTTAAGGTTAGATAACAATAGAGACCAAAACAAACTATTGGATCTACTGTACAATAAATACCAGAAGACCCGGCTGACTTCGATAAGCACTTGCATTTTTAATTTACTAGGAGTGCAGCTATGGAGCTAACGTTTCTTAAGCAACGGACTTATACCGAACAATTTAAATTTAGTTCATTTTCGCTCATTACGAGATTTAAACCTTTTTATACCCTTGCAAAAAGGGTATATTAATTTTGGTCAGAAGTGTGCAACGCATAGAAGTAAGCATTTCCGACCATATAAAGTATATATATTCTTGATCAGCACGACGAGACGAGTTCAAATAGCCATGTCCGTCCGTCCATCCGTCCGTCCGTCCATACGTCTGTCCGTCCGTCTGGATCAACGCAAACTCCGCCTAGACCGTTAAAGCTACAGAGCTGAAATTTTGCATGTAGGCTTGTATATACTGCAGGCGTTGTATATTTCGGATTCAGCCGGATCGGATCACTATATCATATAGCTCCCATACAAATGGCAATATCACGAACAGTGACTTTTCTTAATAACTTTGTTATTTTCTGAGCTATTGTCATGAAATTTAATATTGGTGAGTTAATTACACATATAAACGACTGTGCCAAATTTGATCAAGATCGGGTGACTATATCATATAGCTTCCATGGGAACGATCTTTCGAAAACGGTGACTTTTGTCAATAACTTCGTTACTTTTGACGCGATTGCTTTCAAATTAAACATTTGTTAGTTTAATATATCTGCTAATGACTGTGTCGAATTTGATAAAGATCGGGTTACTATATCATATAGCTCCCATAGGAAAACAGTGACTTTGATCAATATCTTCGTTTTTTCCTATGCTAAGATTGTACGCCGTTCTTTCGCAAACATTAACCTTTATAGCTTGAACGTTTTCCCATTTTGATGGCTATAGGTAAGGAAAGAGTTACCATAAAAGTTGCAAGGGTATACAAACTTTGACACGGTCGAAGTTAGCCCCGGCCCTCTGGTTTTTATAGTATTTAAGTAATCTCTAGTTAAGAATCTTACTTTAATTGTTTGTTCTAATGGAGCGATCTGCGTAAGTTAACCTATGGAGTATATTTCATTGTCATTTATATAATTAATCTAAAACTTCTTTTAAAACCACACCACAGCAAATTCAACGTCATCTTGGTTCCAACGATTACAACGAAAAACTGTGAAGTAAGCCAAAGTCGTGAGTAATGAGTTAATCCTTTAACAAAATAATGCTAGGTTGCTATATATATGTATATATTGGATGAGCTCTCCTATTTAAAACTTTGGACAAATACTTCCAATCAGTTGGAATTCACTTGGAGGAAAGAAAGATCTTTTACCTTAATTTTCTTATTGTTTTATCCAAACTCCATTTATAGAACAATAATGTAAAGCAATGTAAAACAAACCGAATCTCACCGCTTTAGCAAATATCGATAAAAACGCAAAAATACTAAATAATCGAAATCAGTTGAATTTTAAAATAACTGAAATTCCTGTACATTACACCACTGTTTAATTCGTAGTTTATTCAACGTCACGAATTCAACAGAAATGTGAAAGTCTGTGATATTAAAATATTTATTGACGAATATCCTTCCCATGAAAAGTTCCTAAAAACTTCCCTTGTAAATCTTCTAGAATATAGTATGAATTCCCTTGTTTTTCACGCACACGAGCTTAAAGAAACGCCGGGAAAAGTTTCGCATTAATTTCTTTACTAAAACTGCTCTGAACAAAATTCCTTCTAAAAACTTCCTGACCAACTTTGAAACAGATAGGCCTCGTTTTCGAATTATATTGCTGCGCTTGTTCTTCATATGCACTTTTCAGCTCTCGATCGAGCTGTACTACTGGTTCATCTAACACGGTTAAATTCCTCAGCAGTTTATATTGACCGATACCGCATGGTATGGATTAAATTAAACTTTGATAACTATTTCTTAAGGCACAACTTATTTCTTTAATATGGGTATCCCACTCTCTTTGATCAGAATTTAAATACGAACAAATTGCAGACACGATCGAGCGATTCACTATCTCCGAAGCATTTGATTGAGGGGAATATGCAGCTGTATATCTTACTATCACCTACTAAAATTTCGGACTTTTAAGAAACTCTATAATTGGTTTCGTCGTGAAGTTTTTCACTGGACAATGCCTTTGAAATTTGGTCAAATGATCTAACACAATAAGTAAACCTATGTTGCTTTTTCTACTCCTTGGATATGGTCCTAAGAGGTCGATGTACAAACGTTAAAACGGTCGTTCAGACACTGCCTGTTTACCCATGGGTGGTTTTAATGTCCTTTAGGAGGTTTAGTAGACTTACATATCTCACAATTATGCACATATTCTCGAATCTCGGAAACCATCCCAAGCCAATATAAATGTCTTTTTATTAGTTCCACCGTTTTACCATGCCACTAGTGGAATCATGAGTACGTGATATAACTTCTGCGGACATTCTTTGCCACAATTTCCACATTTTCTTTTTGCACTCCTCGGTACCATCATAATTTTCAGTCCTAATATACACCAAGTTATCCATAACCTTGAAATCAGGGTATGACTGTATATTTTGTAGTACTTTCTCCTTTAGTTTTTGATACTTAAAACAGTCTGAAGTTAAATCAATTTCAGGCCCAATGAGTCTAAGTGCGCGATCTCTTCGGAGTACATACGCGACAATACATCTGGTACTATATGTTCTCGTCCCTTTCTATGACTTATCTCGAATTTATATCCTTGCAATTGCATAGCCCATCTCGCTAGATGCCCTCCAAGATTGGACTGCTGCATCAACCAAGATAGACTGGCATGATCTGTAACAATCTCAAAATCTTGAAGTTCTAGATAGCGTTCTACACCCCAAATCACGGCTAAGCATTCACGTTCCGTGAAACTATAATTTCTTTGTGCCGCGTTTAGCTTTTTGGACAAATAGGCTATGGGTTTTTCTTCGCCTTCCAAATCCAATTGTACTAAAACTGGACCAACACCAACATCGCTTGCATCACATTGAAGAAAAAACTTTATACTAAAAGCAGGGTTTTGCAAAACTGGAGCAGTCGTCAGTTGTCTTTTGAGATCACCAAAAGCTTTCTGCGCACTATCTGTCCGTTCAAACTTCGTTTTCTTTCCTAGCAAATCTGAATATATATGTATATGCACATACATATATTCACATAAGCAATGTATGCACAAGCGTAACATGAGCTAGAGCCAGGCAGCGTGTGAACGCTGACCAAGCACTTTGATGCACGCGCTCCAACAATATGTATGTATGTACTGACACTCCCTCTCTTTTGTAGCTGTCGACCAAGCTGGGAGTCGGAACCCCGGCCGCCCGATCGCCAAGCGAGCACACTAACAACAGAGCCACATCGAAGTGCCGTCGAGTTCTGTAGTTAAGCACGCATCTTATTCTCGCATTGTCGCTAGCTCGTCGAAAACTCAAGAAGTCGTCGAGCGAGCGATTGAAATACGATGTTGTACAACTTCACGTCACACACACACTACACACACATGTACCGACGAGTGTACACATACATATGCAAAACGAGAACACAGCGACACAGACATGCGTTCATCGTTCTGCGATCTGTGGCAGACTGAATTATTTTCGATGCGTAGCGACACTGCTGCGAGCGACCGTTTTTCGCTTTGGCTGCGGCCGCTCTCTGGGATTCTAGGCTGTTCGGCTTTTGCCGAAGTTCTCTGGGGTTCCAGGCTCAGGCTAGCGTTTGTAATCAAAAAATCTTGAGTTTGACGCATCTATGTATTCTATGGTTAGTGATGTTATAAAAGAAATAAAACAACATTGTTTTGGGACAACCTTTGAATTAAAACAGTTGTCATGGTCGCGTGGGTAAAGAAGAGAGACTCCTCACATCTAAGTTCTCTCACATTCTTTATTTAGATTCATGTTTGACTTCTTTCTTTAGGTTGTGGTGAATTGGCACCTTAGCAATAGTAATAATAGTAATAATAGTAACATCACCTTTAACTTTTAGTAGTTAGTTTAGTTTTCATAACGCGCATTAAATTTATTAATGATGGTGAGTGTGGAAAGGGGAAAAAGAACCCCGACCAATCCGACGAGCTAGACCCGAGCATAGCAAGAATGCTAATGAGCACAACGAAGCATAACGTTTTCGGAGGATCCGGCTCATGTTAAAGACTTATCCCCAACCTAAGTGCCTCTACTTCTGAAATTAAGTTCTTGTAAAAAGGACTATGTCCACTAACACCTCAGGACTTTTAGATGTTAACTAGGTTGAGCGAGAACTATGAACCATAACCCATTCTGGTCACTACATATATTAATAATTGGCGCCCAAACGTGGGACACGATCAACAAATCCATAAATAAACCACTTTTCGAACACTTGAGGAAGATTCTCAAATGATGGGTGGTCCCACAAAGCTCGAATAGTCCATCCATATTTACAATTTTTAGGAACAACTTAAGTTCCATTTGATTACAAGTTGTTGTGCATATTCTAGAAAGTATTTTGGTATCGCGCACGAGTACGATCTTTGGAAATGCGATTGCAATTCCGAAATGAGGATTGGTCGATGATATGATATTAAATTAAAATTAATATAGTAAAAATTTCGTTTAGATAGGCATGGAGGATTTATTTTGGAATTACTATGTTCTGGAGAGTTTTGGATGTAGTCCAGTCATTCAAGCTTATCCACTTCCAAATCGGCAATAGGCATATTAGATACAGTAAGACCAAAGAAGAAAACAAACATTTAGATCCAGATAAAGATTAGACATCTATGAACAAGTTGAGCAAGAGGAAAGACAGACCTTAGCGATATTGAGAACAGTTTTTTTTATATTTAGTAAAATTTATTGGAACATACACATTTAACATGTTTCGTAGTAATGAAAATAAAGCCCAACCGGCAATAGAAGATCCATTTTGCGGTATATGTAATGAAGTAATCAACGCGGCGGATCTGATAGCATACGCTCCATGTAGCCACAGATTTCACAACGAATGTCTTCTGGAGCATCTGAAGACAACTGCAGCTTGTCCGACATGTGCGACTAGTTGTATTCACTAGCGTTAGGATCAGCAAGTGTTAATACTACTAACCAAAATGTAAGAAAATCAGCTACAAAACCCTGCAGAGGCAAAGGCAGAGTTAAACACGGCAGCAATCCCGGAGTTAATACTAGATCGAAACAAAAGCAAGTAGAGAGTAGACTTGATGCTTTCAATGCAAATTCGCAGGTCGAAATAACGAATTATATCAATTCGGCTATTGACAGTCAGCAAGTAAGGATAGTGCAAGGTTTGACCAATATATTAAGTCAGAATATTAAGGCTTCCATACAAAAACATCTAGCTTCACTTCAACTTAGCCAACAACAACCAATCAGACAAAGCCCCAATAGAGAAGAATCAGAAACCTTCGAAAGACCAAGAGTAGACCTAGACAATTCAGGAACGAGCAGAGCACTAAGCACTAAGTTGTATTTCCCCTGGAAAAGCGTCTAGCATCCTGAATGTGTACTCAGGTTCTGTGCAAACGCATTATGTAAACCCATTTTAAAATTATTTCTATTGTCTGTCGAATCTTCCTCTTTTCCGTCTATTTGGAAGGAGTCGTATATCATTCCTCTGCATAAAAATGGCAAAAAGTCCGAAGCCTCTAACTATAGGGGTGTCTCAAAATTGTCCGCTATTCCGAAAGCTTTTGAGAAAATTATAACTTCTCAATTGCAACATTTTTGCAGCTTTATTAAACAAAACGTGTGTAAAACGTAGATCTACAACCACTAACCTTTTAGAATTTACATCAATAATTATCAAGGGGTTCAAAAATGGTAAACAAACTGATGTCATATACACTGACTTCAGCAAAGCCTTTGATTCCGTTAATCATACCCTTTTACTTTCTAAGCTGAGCGACATTGGATTTCCACCCCTTTTCCTTTCTTGGGTTCGAGAATATTTAACAAATAGAAAACAGAAGGTACTTTTTAAGTCTTCTTTTTCCGTTTCCATTTCTGTGACTTCTGGTGTACCTCAAGGTAGTCATCTTGGCCCTCTGATTTTCACACTATTTAATAGCGATCTTCCATCTGTCATTGTTCATTCGCGTGTGCTTATGTATGCTGACTGTGTCAAGCTTTGTCTTACTTATAAAGATACAGGTTCATTTAGTCGGCTACAAGCTGATCTTAAAAACTTTCAATCCTGGTGCCAGTTTAATCTACTAAATCTTAACACTCCCAAATGTAAGGTAATGACTTTTTCGTAACTCTCCTCAACTGGTCACTTATATTCTAAACAATAGTCCTTTAGAACGTCTAAATAATATGAATGATTTGGGCGTACTTATGGACCATAAGTTAAATTTTAACACCCATATTTCCACCACGGTCGCAAAGGCCATGAGTGTCCTGGTTTTCATTAAAAGATGGTCAAAAGAATTTGATGACCCCTATACAACTAAAGTTCTTTTTACTTCGCTTGTCCGACCTATTTTAGAGTATGGATCTTGCATTTGGTCACCTTAATATCAAACCAGAGGGCCGGGGCTAACTTCGACCGCGTCAAAGTTTGTATACCCTTGCAACTTTTATGGTAACTCTTTCCTTACCTAAAGCCATCAAAGTGGAAAAACGTTCAAGCTAAAAAGGCTAACATTTGCGAAAGAACGGCCTACAATCTTAGTATAGGAAATAACGAAGATTTGATCAAAGTCACTGTTTTCCACCGATCGTTCCTATGGGAGCTATATGATATAGTAACCCGATATTTATCAAATTCGGCACAGTCATTAACAGATATACTAACCTAACAAATATTTAATTTAAAAGCAATCGCGGCAAAAGTAACGAAGTTATTGACAAAAGTCACAGTTTTCGAAAGATCGTTTCTATGGGAGCTATATGATATAGTCACCCGATCTTGATCAAATTTAGCACAGTCGTTTATATGTGTAATTAATTCACCAATATGAAATTTCACGACAATAGCTCAGAAAATAACGAAGTTATTAAGAAAAGTCACTGTTAGTGACTTTGCTGTTTGTATGGGAGCTATATGATATAGTGGTCCGATCCGGCTGAATCCGAGATATACAACGCCTGCAGTATATACAAGCCTACATGCAAAATTTCAGCTCTGTAGCTTTTACGGTCTAGGAGGAGTTTGCGTTGATCCAGACGGACGGACAGACGGACAGACGGACGGACGGACGGACGGACGGACGGACGGACATGGCTATTTGAACTCGTCTCGTCGTGCTGATCAAGAATATATATACTTTATATGGTCGGAAATGCTTCCTTCTATGCGTTGCACACTTCTGACCAAAATTAATATACCCTTTTTGCAAGGGTATAAAAATCCGTTGAAAAGCAGTTCTTGCTATTTGCTCTTCGTGGCTTAAGAATTATGCTTGGTGTTATTTTTATGCACAAGCTCCTAATTGGTGATATCAACTCGCCTGAGTTACTAGCTCAGGTAAATCTGTCGGTACCATGGAGACGGAGTACACATCCTTTAATACCTTTATCCCTTAGTCGTTGTTCTTCTAACTATGCTATGCATGAACCTTTTAGGGTCCTCTGCTCTGATTACAATCTTCTATCCCCTGTAATCGGCTCAGAGTTTTCTATTAATATGCCTAAAACAACTATCCTATTCCATTTAGTTAATAGATGGCTATAGTATTATTTGTTTGTCTGTTTTTTCTATTGTGTATTTGTCCACGCGACTCGTGCCGTGCGTTATACGGCTGCACCCTTCGGTCTGGTGGGAGGTGGGCAGTTATCTGCTTTGGCTCGCGCGTAACAGGCTTTGTCCTGGTGTCGTAGGGGCCACTTGAATGTACTGCGCATAGTATCGTCAACGTCTGCTATTATCCAGACGTGGCGAATTAAATTCGATGGTACAAAGCAGGGTATGAGAATGGAAGATTTCATTTATCGAGTACGATCACTGACACGACAAAATTTAAATAACGACTATCAACTGTTATGTGAACATTTATTTATATTTATTATTTACGGGTATAGTCAGCGATTGGTACTGGAAATTTCATAGTAACCATAGCAACCTTACCTGGGAAATATTTTGTGTCCAATTTCGTAAAAGATTTGAAGATGTAGAGACAGACTTAGATATTTGGGAAAAGATTAGGAAACGACTTCAAGGGGAAAACGAAGTTCTTGACGACTACCGGTATGCCATTGAAGACTTAAGCGATAGACTTCAACAAGGCATGTTAGAAGAACAGTTGGTAGCACTCTTAATTAGAAATGCTAAATTCAGTATTCACCATGAGTTACTCCATCACAGTTACAAGAAGAGGTACGCAAGCACGAACGGTTTTATAACGAAATTAAATCATTTAAACCAGGCACGCTCCGTCAACACGTTAAAGAATTGACTGAAACCTATGAAAAGTTAGACCAAACAATTGATAAAGAATTCTGTGAGGAAGTTCTTGCTATAACAGCAGACCCAACTAGTCCAAAGTGTTGGAATTGCGACCAGTATCTTTTGCTACGGGTGTGGCGCTAAAGATGTATATCAGCCGCGATGCCCAAAATGCAATCCAACGGGAAACCGAACATAGGGTGTGTTTCCCAAACATAACAAAACACACCCGTAAAACCCGTCGAATATAGTTTCCAAATGGTAAATAGAGCCCAGGAAACACAAACAAAATCTATTTTAAGAAAAAAGAACCCTATCATGTTTGTTTGCAAAACTAGCGTTAGGATCAGCAAGTGTTAATACTTCTAACCAAAATGTAAGAAAACAGCACAAAACCCTACAGAGGCAAAGGCAGAGTCAAACACGGCAGCAATCCCGGAGTTAATACTAGATCGCAACAAAAGCAAGTAGAGAGTAGACTTGATGCTTTCAAGGCTTCCATACAAAAACATCTAGCTTCACTTCAACTTAGCCAACAACAACCAATCAGACAAAGCCCCAATAGAGAAGAATCAGAAACCTTCGAAAGACCAAGAGTAGACCTAGACAATTCAGGAACGAGCAGAGCACTAAGCACTAAGTTGTACTTCCCCTGGAAAATCGTCTAGCATCCTGAATCTGTACTCAGGTTCTGTGCAAACGCATTATGTAAACCCATTTTAAAATTATTTCTATTGTCTGTCGAATCTTCCTCTTTTCCGTCTATTTGGAAGGCGTCGTATATCATTCCTCTGCATAAAAATGGCAAATAGTCCGGAGCCTCTAACTATAGGGGTATCTCAAAATTGTCCGCTATTCCGAAAGCTTTTGAGAAAATTATAACTTCTCAATTGCAACATTTTTGCAGCTCTATTATTTCGCCATCCCAACATGGGTTTGTAAAACGTAGATCTACAACCACTAACCTTTTAGAATTTACATCAATGATTATCAAGGGGTTCAAAAATGGTAAACAAACTGATGTCATATACACTGACTTCAGCAAAGCCTTTGATTCCGTTAATCATACCCTATTACTTTCTAAGCTGAGCGACATTGGATTTCCACCCCTTTTCCGTTTCCATTTCTGTGACTTCTGGTGTACCTCAAGGTAGACATCTTGGCCCTCTGATTTTCACACTATTCAATAACGATCTTCCATCTGTCATTGTTCATTCGCGTGTGCTTATGTATGCTGACTATGTCAAGCTTTGTCTTACTTATAAAGATACAGATTCATTTAGTCGGCTACAAGCTGATCTTAAAAACTTTCAATCCTGGTGCCAGTTTAATCTACTAAATCTTAACACTCCCAAATGTAAGGTAATGACTTTTTTTCGTAACTCTCCTCAACTGGTCACTTATATTCTAAGTTAATATTTCCCCCACGGTCGCAAAGGCCATGAGTGTCCTGGGTTTCATTAAAAGATGGCCAAAAGAATTTGATGACCCCTATACAACTAAAGTTCTTTTTACTTCGCTTGTCCGACCTATTTTAGAGTATGGATCTTGCATTTGGTCACCTTAATGAGTCGCACCAGATTAGACTTGAATCCGTTGAAAAGCAGTTCTTGCTATTTGCTCTTCGTGGCTTAAGAATTATGCTTGGTGTGATATCAACTCGCCTGAGTTACTAGCTCAGGTAAATCTGTCGGTACCATGGAGACGGAGTACACATCCTTTAAAACCTTTATCCCTTAGTCGTTGTTCTTCTAACTATGCTATGCATGAACCTTTTAGGGTCCTCTGCTCTGCTTACAATCTTCTATCCCCTGTAATCGGCTCAGAGTTTTCTATTAATATGCCTAAAACATCTATCCTATTCCATTTAGTTAATAGATAGCTATAGTATTATTTGTTTGTCTGTTTTTTCTATTGTGTATTGGTCCACGAGACTCGTGCCGTGCGTTATACGGCTGCACCCCTCGGTCGGTCGGGTGAGACCGACAGTGGGCAGTTATCTGCTTTGGCTCGCGCGTAACAGGCTTTGTCCTGGTGTCGTAGGGGCCACTTGAATGTACTGCGCATAGTATCGTCAACGTCCGCTATTATCCAGACGTGGCGAATTAAATTCGATGGTACAAAGCAGGGTATGAGAATGGAAGATTTCATCTATCGAGTACGATCACTGACACGACAAAATTTAAATAACGACTATCAACTGTTATGTGACCATTTATATTTATTATTTACGGGTAAAGCCAGCGATTGGTACTGGAAATTTCATAGTAACCATAGCAACCTTACCTGGGAAAAATTTTGTGTCCAATTTCGTAAAAGATTTGAAGATGTAGAGACAGACTTAGATATTTGGGAAAGATTAGGAAACGACTTCAAGGGGAAAACGAAGTTCTTGACGACTACCAGTATGCCATTGAAGACTTAAGCGATAGACTTCAACAAGGCATGTCAGAAGAACAGTTGGTAGCACTCTTAATTAGAAATGCTAAATTCAGTATTCACCATGAGTTACTCCATCTGAAAATCATAAACAGCTCACAGTTACAAGTAGAGGTACGCAAGCACGAACGCTCTGTTCATACGTTAAAGAATTGACTGAAACCTATGAAAAGTTAGACCAAACAATTGATAAAGAATTCTGTGAGGAAGTTCTTGCTATAACAGTAGACCCAACTAGTCAAAAGTGTTGGAATTGCGACCAGTATCTTTTGCTACGGGTGTGGCGCTAAAGATGTATATCAGCCGCGATGCCCAAAATGCAATCCAACGGGAAACCGAACATAGGGTGTGTTTCCCAAACATCACAAAACACACCCGTAAAACCCGTCGAATATAGTTTCCAAATGGTAAATAGAGCCCAGGAAACACAAACAAAATCTATTTTAAGAAAAAAAGAACCCTATCATGTTCGTTTGCAAAACTACAATAAGGTACGCGAAAGAATATTTGGAGGAATAGATTATGTAAATTATATTAAAAAACCCAGAAGTTCAACTATAAAAGTATAAGAAAATTTTTGAAAGCGATTCTCGCTAGCCACCATAAGATCGTTTCAACCATCTTTACTCAGTTTGACGATCGATTATATACGGAAATCAAGATAGAAAACTGAAAATATAAAGCTTTGCTAGACTCAGGAGCAAACATTAGCTGTGTAGGCGGAATGGCTGCCAAAGAATTGTTAGAAACCGGCGTTGCCACTTAGTTCATTGTTTTTTCAGCTGGTTACCTAAATTTCGATTCTCACCACTATACCAAATATCGATAACAACAACAAAAATACTAAATAATCGAAATCAGTTGAATTTTAAAATAACTAAAATTCCTGTACATTACATCATAGTCCGTATGATGGAGAACCAATTAATGAACAGATTGTTATCTTTAATTAAAATGTTATCTCTTTCTTCTATTGCTTCTATTGTATTTTGGCCCAAATACTTAGGTTCTAACTTATGGCCTGTATCATTTCTTAATAAAACATAATTTCCTATTTCTGATTTAATAGTTTTTATTTTTCTATCATATAAACTTCTTATTTTTAGCTTTATGTTGTTCTAACATAATTCTGGTTCTTTTATAGGCCTGTTCTAGTCTAAATTTTGATTCTTTAGCATATTCTTACCATATTCTTCTAAATTATAAAGTGGATTTATCCTGTCTATAGTATTAAATTGTTTAGGTAAATTTGAAGTTTTACCAAATACCAACTCATATGGACAATAATCATGTGTCATAAAGGGTGTTGTATTGAAACAATATACGAAGTATCGTATCCATACATCCCGGTCAGTTGTGTCAACTGAAATGTATGAACGTAAGAACTCATTAAGTGTTCGGTGGCTTCGCTCCACAGTGCCTACAGTCTGGTGATGATGTACAGCAGAACAACCACTCTTCTGGCTTACCGGAAAACACGGTTAAGTCTTTGTTGAGTACTTGGCGGGCCGCTATCTGTTCCGATGGCAATTTTCTTGTGTCCTAAATCCGTAGAGTGCACTCCAGGGATTAACGTCGAGTGTCCGGTTGCCGGCAGTTGGCTTCCAGGTCCAAGCTGCAATCCAGCCGCGTTACTCATTTGTCCTTGGGTCCACAATCCGTTATGAAGGTTAGCTGTATTAGCCAGAAACAATAGACTCACTCCTTGAATAGTCGATTGCGCTAACGCAGTACGGACCACGGAGCTGGATCAATTTTACAGGGCCGTTTAATTGCCTCCCGTTTTTTTTATATTTAGTAAAATTTATTGGAACATACACATTTAACATGTTTCGTAGTAATGAAAATAAAGCCCAACCGGCAATAGAAGATCCATTTTGCGGTATATGTAATGAAGTAATGAACGCGGCGGATCTGATAGCAAACGCTCCATGTAGCCACAGATTTCACAACGAATGTCTTGTGGAGCATCCGAAGACAACTGCAGCTTGTCCGACATGTGCGACTAGTTGTATTACCGTACAACTAACATTTTCCAACAACACATTAGCAGAGTTAAATTCACTAGCGTTAGGATCAGCAAGTGTTAATACTTCTAACCAAAATGTAAGAAAATCAGCTACAAAACCCTGCAGAGGCAAAGGCAGAGTTAAACACGGCAGCAATCCCGGAGTTAATACTTGATCGCAACAAAAGCAAGTAGAGAGTAGACTTGATGCTTTCAAGGCTTCCATACAAAAACATCTAGCTTCACTTCAACTTAGCCAACAACAACCAATCAGACAAAGCCCCAATAGAGAAGAATCAGAAACCTTCGAAAGACCAAGAGTAGACCTAGACAATTCAGGAACGAGCAGAGCACTGAGTTGTATTTCCCCTGGAAAAGCGTCTAGCATCCTGAATGTGTACTCAGGTTCTGTGCAAACGCATTATGTAAACCCATTTAAAAATTATTTCTATTGTCTTTCGAATCTTCCTCTTTTCCGTCTATTTGGAAGGAGTCGTATATCATTCCTCTGCATAAAAATGGCAAAAAGTCCGAAGCCTCTAACTATAGGGGTATCTCAAAATTGTCCGCTATTCCGAAAGCTTTTGAGAAAATTATAACTTCTCAATTGCAACATTTTTGCAGCTTTATTAAACAAAACGTGTGTAAAACGTAGATCTACAACCACTAACCTTTTAGAATTTACATCAATAAATTATCAAGGGGTTCAAAAATGGTAAACAAACTGATGTCATATACACTGACTTCAGCAAAGCCTTTGATTCCGTTAATCATACCCTATTACTTTCTAAGCTGAGCGACATTGGATTTCCACCCCTTTTCCTTTCTTGGGTTCGAGAATATTTAACAAATAGAAAACAGAAGGTACTTTTTAAGTCTTCTTTTTCCGTTTCCATTTCTGTGACTTCTGGTGTACCTCAAGGTAGTCATCTTGGCCCTCTGATTTTCACACTATTCAATAACGATCTTCCATCTGTCATTGTTCATTCGCGTGTGCTTATGTATGCTGACTATGTCAAGCTTTGTCTTACTTATAAAGATACAGATTCATTTAGTCGGCTACAAGCTGATCTTAAAAACTTTCAATCCTGGTGCCAGTTTAATCTACTAAATCTTAACACTCCCAAATGTAAGGTAATGACTTTTTTTCGTAACTCTCCTCAACTGGTCACTTATATTCTAAACAATAGTCCTTTAGAACGTCTCAATAATATTAATGATTTGGGCGTACTTATGGACCATAAGTTAAATTTTAACACCCATATTTCCACCACGGTCGCAAAGCCCATGAGTGTCCTGGGTTTCATTAAAAGATGGTCAAAAGAATTTGATGACCCCTATACAACTAAAGTTCTTTTTACTTCGCTTGTCCGACCTATTTTAGAGTATGGATCTTGCATTTGGTCACCTTAATATGAGTCGCACCAGATTAGACTTGAATCCGTTGAAAAGCAGTTCTTGCTATTTGCTCTTCGTGGCTTAAGAATTATGCTTGGTGTTATTTTTATGCACAAGCTCCTAATTGGTGATATCGACTCGCCTGAGTTACTAGCTCAGGTAAATCTGTCGGTACCATGGAGACGGAGTAGACATCCTTTAATACCTTTGTCCCTTAGTCGTTGTTCTTCTAACTATGCTATGCATGAACTCGTGCCGTGCGTTTTAGGGTCCTCGTGTCGTAGGGGCCACTTGAATGTACTGCGCATAGTATCGTCAACGTCCGCTATTATCCAGACGTTTAATTAAAATGTTATCTCTTTCTTCTATTGCTTCTATTGTATTTTGGCCCAATATCTAAGTCTGTCTCTACATCTTCAAATCTTTTACGAAATTGGACACAAAATTCAACAAGGCATGTCAGAAGAACAGTTGGTAGCACTCTTAATTAGAAATGCTAAATTCAGTATTCACCATGAGTTACTCCATCTGAAAATCATAAGCAGCTCACAGTTACAAGTAGAGGTAGAGGTCATTTAAACCAGGCTCGCTCCGTTCATACGTTAAAGAATTGACTGAAACCTATGAAAAGTTAGACCAAACAATTGATAAAGAATTCTGTGAGGAAGTTCTTGCTATAACAGCAAACCCAACTAGTCCAAAGTTTTGGAATTGCGACCAGTATCTTTTGCTACGGGTGTGGCGCTAAAGATGTATATCAGCCGCGATGCCCAAAATGCAATCCAACGGGAAACCGAACATAGGGTGTGTTTCCCAACTTATGGCCTGTATCATTTCTTAATAAAACATAATTTCCTATTTCTGATTTAATAGTTTTTATTTTTCTATCATATAAACTTCTTATTTTTAGCTTTATGTTGTTCTAACATAATTCTGGTTCTTTTATAGGCCTGTTCTAGTCTAAATTTTGATTCTTTAGCATATTCTTCTATATTATAAAGTGGATTTATCCTGTCTATAGTATTAAATTGTTTAGGTAAATTTGAAGTTTTACCAAATACCAACTCACATGGACAATAATCATGTGTCATAAAGGGTGTTGTATTGAAACAATATACGAAGTATCGTATCCATACATCCCGGTCAGTTGTGTCAACTGAAATGTATGAACGTAAGAACTCATTAAGTGTTCGGTGGCTTCGCTCCACAGTGCCTACAGTCTGGTGGTGATGTACAGCAGAACAACCACTCTTCTGGCTTACCGGAAAACACGGTTAAGTCTTTGTTGAGTACTTGGTGGGCCGCTATCTGTTCCGAAGACAAAGTTTTCTTGTGTCCTAAATCCGTAGAGTGCACTCCAGGGCTTAACGTCGAGTGTCCGGTTGCCGGCAGTTGGCTTACAGGTTCATGCTGCTTCCCAGCCGCGTTACTCATTTGTCCTTGGGTCCACAATCCGTTATGAAGCTGTATTAGCCAGAAACAGTAGACTCACTCCTTGAATAGTCGATTGCGCCAACGCAGGTACGGACCATGGAGCTGGATCAATTTTACTGAGCCGTTTAATTGCCTCCCGTTTTCTGCGTGACTCTCGAACATTCTATTAAGAATCGTTTGTTGCACTGACAAACCGTCGCCTCTTGATGGCGTTGACATCGTTGGTGTATCAGCTTCTCTGTCACTTGAGACCGCTCCATTCTCAGTCGCCTGAGTAGAACTGGTACTCTATCAATATTAGAACCTAAGTATTTGGGCCGAAATACAATAGAAGCAATATCGTTTCTTAATAAAACATCATTTCCTATTCCTGATTTAATATTTTTTATTTTTCTATCATATAAACTCCTTATTTTTAGCTTTATGTTGTTCTACCATAATTCTGGTGCTTTTATAGGCCTGTTCTTACCATATTCTTCTAAATTATAAAGTGGATTTATCCTGTCTATAGTATTAAATTGTTTAGGTAAAATTGAAGTTTTACCTAATACCAATTCATATGGACAATAATCATGTGTCATAAAGGGTGTTGTATTGAAACAATACACGAAGTATCGTATCCATACATCCCGGTCAGTTGTGTCAACTGAAATGTATGAACGTAAGAACTCATTAAGTGTTCGGTGGCTTCGCTCCACAGTGCCTACAGTCTGGTGATGATGTACAACCACTCTTCTGGCTTACCGGAAAACACGGTTAGTATCAGAACTAAATGTTATTGGAACATAGATAGGATACGTTAGATTTGGTGGTCTAATTATTAACCAATTCTCGGAACTATTGTAATCTAATTGGCAATTAAATCTTTTCATGAAATCTAGTCTTATTATTCCATCGCAGGGAATTGCGAAATCTTCATGAAGTATATGAAATTTATATGGAATAATGTATTTGTTTGTTTGTAGCTCAATTGAGGCTAGTCCTTTGGATTTTATTATCCCTTCTCCCATCCGTATTTTCTTTTATAATTGAAATATCTGCACCTGTATCAATCAGAAATGTTAAATTTTTATTTGTTGAAACATTTTTGAATACGAAATTATTGAGACTCAAATTAACCGTATATATTTTTTTATTTAGCGCTGAGTATCTGGAGGTGTCTGGAAGTTTCCCGTAGTAGTATCTTGTGCTACTCGGACATTGGTATTGTTATAACCATTCTGTTGGTTATTTGCTCGGTTACCTCTATTATTCCTGTTGTAACGTCTGTTGTTGCCTCTGTTATTATTATTCCTGTTTTGATGGGAATTTTGGCCGTTATTGTTGTTATTATAGTTATTATAATAACCACGACCATTGCCTCTACCGCGATAATTATATTCGTTATTATAATTACCACGGTTTCTTTGGGCATAATAGATGGCATTATTTTGGAAGCTATCTGTGGATCCCGACTCTACTGAAAGAGTGGTAAATCTAGTGATTGCTTCTTTAGCTGATTGAAAGTGTCCTGATTCCATTAATAATTGGACTCTTGGACTTTTGGTATGACCTACCATAGCATTTACTGCCACTTTGGTAGTATATTTTATTGCTTGTTCAGTTGGAAGACCATCCGAAATATTTGAGCCTTTAAGTGCATCGGTCAACTCAGTAATTTCGTTTGTGTATGAAACACAGTTATTGGGGTTTCTCTGCAGATTTTTAATTTTTGCTGTTAAAAGATCTACTGAGTCACCCTTGAAGATTGTTGATAGTCTTTGTATTACTTCATCAATCGTTTTTTCTGAGCTTAGGCTATTATCCGCTTGACCTTTAAATTTTGATTTTATGAGTTGGATGGCTACCGCTTCGTGCGGTTCTTTTATGGTGTCAAGAACGCGAAGCGCTCCAATGAAACCTGGTAGACTTTTACTATCACCATCGAAGTATGGTATCAGCTTGGTGGCTGTAGTTATGAATTCTACCCTCGTTTGTGCCATTTTGTTGTTTTCTTTGGGAATTATTGGTTTGTTAAGACTTATCACTGATGGTTCTTCTTGACTTATTTCTTCATCAGCCATTAGTTGCGTTTTTTCTTCCAGTACTATTGAAGTTTCTAAATCAGATGTTTGTTTAAATTCAATATTGTGTCTGTTTAGCACAGTTATTGCTTTTTGTTTGCAATCATCAATAGAACGCATTTGCGGCTGTTTTTTGCCATGTCTCTAGTTTGCTATAGTGTTCAGTTAATACTGCTCTAATAGCTTGAAGATTCTCGGTTATTATCTTCGTGTGTTTGGTTACTGTGTCTTGGGATGTTTCTCTATTCTGCGAGAGGCACTTACAAGATTTAGTTAATTCTTGTGCGTGTATTCTAGCTTTTCCTATTATATCATCCCAAGTAATTATAGTTTGTTAAGATTAATTTCTAAGATTAATTTTGGATTCTTGAGAACCCATTTAATTTGTCGTTTAGACCTGTTGTTAATTTAAGAAAAAAATTTTGAAAATGTTTAAGGTTTTACTATTCTATGTTTATTATTTCTACATCTGAGTCTGTTAAATCTATTGGTTCTGCACTCGATTCTGATATGTTTATCACCGCAATTGAGTCCTTGAAAAGTTTGTGGACCCATCAGGGCACGTCTTTTCTTAAAGGAGTCTTATAGCTAATAATCTACTATAAGCTACTTTTATTGATTTTTCCATAAGATCTACAATATTTTTTTGAAATTTGTAGTTGTGGGCTATCCAATACCTTATTTCCTTGTATTTGTGATTTGTTTCACCTGATTGTATCAGGAAATCAAGGAAAGGTAAATATTTTTGGAGCTTTTTTGTTTCTGCTTTATCCATATTCTACACTAACTGCCTAAGCCTATTTAACTGATTATGGATGTATTTAGTTCTTTACTGCTTTGGTTCCTCCATTAGGTAGAAACGCAGTGTGCCTGCTGCGTTTGAAAAACAGCATACATATGGTACCGTGAGAATGAAACTCATCTGTACCCTAGTGCCTCCTTTGACTGGGAAATCTTCGCCCGTTATGTCAAGGTAAGCTAACCTAATTTGTACTAAGTTTATGGAGCGTTGAGGTGAGGTACTTCCCTCGCTCCTAAAAACTTCAATTAAGTCTTGGACTATGCTAGGGTGCCTGTTGTTTATTTTTTCAAAGTACCTGTCACAATGGGTCATTTTTATACCCTTTAATTTTGGTCAGAAGTGTGCAACGCATAGAAGGAAGCATCTCCGACCATATAAAGTATATATATTCTTGATCACTCCGATGAGTTCAAATAGCCATGTCTGTCCGTCCGTCCGTCTGGATCAACGCAAACTCCTCCTATACAGAGATGAAATTGTAGTAGGTTTGTATATACTGCAGGCTACCATACAAATGGCAAAGCCACGAATAGTGACTTTTCTTAATAAATCGTTATTTTCTGAGCCATTGTCATGAAATTTAATATTGGTGAGTTAACTACACATATAAACGACTGTGCCAAATTTGATCAAGATCGGGTGCCTATATCATATAGCCCCCATGGGAACGATCGATGGAAAACAGTTAGTTTTGTCAATAACTTCGTTACTTTTGACGCCATTGCTTTCAAATTAAACATTTGTTAGTTTAATATATCTGCTAATGACTGTGCCGAATTTGATGAAGATCGGGTTACTATATCATATAGCTCCCCCATAGGAAAACAGTGACTTTGATCAATATCTTCGTTTTTTCCTTTGCTAAGATTGTACTCCGTTCTTTCGCAAACATTAACCTTTTTAGCTTGAACGTTTTCCCATGTTGATGGCTATAGGTAAGGAAAGAGTTACCATAAAAGTTGCTAGAGTATACAAACTTTTACGCGGTCAAAGTTACCCCCGGCCCTCTGATTTTTATTCAAGAAGCAGTTTAAAACACTTCCCCGTGGCAGACACCAGAAGTTGCGCTTCATAATTCGATGGCCTTAGCCAAAAATACGAACAACAAAACTATAAAAAAAAATTAACAACACTGCCATATATCCAGCGTGCAATGCTTATAAATTGCCTTAAACAAATTGGTATCAATAAAAATAATTATATGCGTGATTTATAAAAATAAACGATTAGCTGTCGATTAACATAATACTTATAGCTATATTTAAAAAGAATCAAACCTGCTGCACAACTAATTTGTGTTTGATTTCCACAGTTGGCATGTGAGATAGCATTCGCTTTAACGTTTCATTTGTTTTCTGGGTTTCTGCCAAACGATTTTTTATATTCGAATTTTCAATTGATTGACGAAGTGCCCTTCTGCAAGTGGAAGCTTCAATATATAGGACTTATATAAAAAAAAAACTTACTTTTGAAGAACTTGTAATTTTTCAAGTAAATCATACTTCTTGGGATCCTCCCCCTTTAAAATGCGCCATCTGTGTACTGCAGTAGGTGTCTTTGCGTCCTCTGTAAGAGCGCGAATCCGTATCCGCTCCTGATTTAAAGCACGCTGAAGACGGACTATTTCTTTTCTCATATCAGCTGTGCTTTGAATGGCATGTTTTAAGCAGTCATGTTCTGTATACAAATTAGATATTTCCTTTTTCAACAATCTTATATCATCTACACGTTGATTGTATTGAGTTGTACCGTTATCGAGCGCATTTTGTGCTATTTGAAGCTTTTCTTTTATAACAACAATTTCATCATTGCGGCGAACCATTTGCAATCCAACTAAATTACGTTCCTTTCTCATTTCTTCAAGTTCGTGTCCCATTTTCATAAACCTATGCTCATCGTTTGAGATTGTCTTGGACAGCATTTCATTCTTACACTTCATTTCTCGTAAATCCTTCCGTAAGCTGGATATTAAATTCTCTTTGTTTTTAAGTTCTGATCGCATTTCTTTGACATTATTATATAAATGTTCAATTTTCAGATTCAGTGAATTTATTTTGATCTCATTTGAACTAATTTCTGTTGTCAGTTGTTGTATTTGATGCCCTGATTTCTAAAGGAATATGTGATATTTACAAATATTATATTATTTAGTTGTACATACCGACTGAAGAATTCGAAAATTGTCCCTCTCTTGGGTAGTATTTTCTAAATTCCGCTGTAACATCATTTTTTCGGAATGAACCGACTCCAGTTGTTTCTTGAAGTTATGAACTTCTCGTTGTTTTTCATACAACTTTTCCGTTAGGTCATTCACTTGACTCGACTTTAGAGTGATTTGATCTGATGGAATTTAAAAAAAGACAGAAAGCAAATTACTAAAATGGTTCTGTATTAGCAATAAAAAATATTTTCAATATTAAAATTGGGAATTGACAATTGATTTGCAAAGGTGATGGGGGAAGAAGAAGAAAATGAAATTGTAACTGTAACTCAACATACAACGTAAAGAACGCCTCATAATTAAATGTTTTTATAGTTGCCCTGAAGACAACGACTGATGAGTGGTTAAAATATATCGGAAAGAAATAACAAAAAATTTGACATCGAGCCGGCAAAACATACATCCAATAAAATAAAATATTTTCTGTAAGCTTCAACAACTTGAAACAATAATTGCGCTTTTCTTTCTCGTAGTTTGAGAACTCTGTTGATTTCCTGCATTAATATGACTCCTCTGTCGTCTATATCATTTACGACCAGGCGATCCGGGAATTATGTCAAACCTTTCCTGAATTCAAATGTTTTGTTACATTCTATAAATCCAGTGTAGGAAATTTTTGTGGTCGATTAGCTTATTTCAAAGACAAACATTTCGTGAAGTCTTGGCGTTCAGCTTCACAAATTTGGACATGAATTGTTTTATTTGCAGCGCCACTTTTTTAATTCTCCTTTAAATTTGGCCATTATTTGGAAAATCTTTGCAATATCGGAACTTCTGCTGCAGATGTAAATAGCTTTTGTTCAAAGATCGCTTGCAACACTAATTTAAATGTGCGAAACATATGCCAACTTGCTCCCTCTTATGATATTAGTATGATCTATGTATGCTAGTTTGGGAGCATCACACTGTAAACTTTAGGTAACATCCGGAGCAAAATTGAAATGTTTTTACAAAAAAAAAAGTGATGGCACTTGGTGAGTTTTTAATTATTGAAAATAAGAACACCTCTAATGTATAGACATATTATTGGAGTAGATATGGTAATTGAATTCAAATTCATCTGTGAAAATTATAATAAATAAAATGAAGCCTCAAAACTAAATTTTTTTGTCTTTATTAGCCGTTCGGCTCACACGATTAAGAGGTGCTGAACGCGTTGGTCCCGGATGGATATGAGTGAGAACGCTTAGTAGGTAAAAATCTATAAACCAATAAAAATCAAGATCCCTTGTCACCAGATAATAACGAACTCCCACTACTAATATCAACAGCTCTGTAAACCGAATACATATGCATGTACATATATACGTGTAAAGCACACGCCACGGGCTGATCAAATACTTTGTACATCCATACATACATATGTACATACACAAATATGTACATACATATGTAATAATTTTTGCCGCGGTAAGCACATACATACACACAAAATTAATTGCAGCCACTCCGATTGGCTTTCCGCAATTTAATAATTCGAAACCTACATAATTAAAGCAGGAAATCGTGATCTTCGTTAAACAATTTAAAATTAATTAAATTCACAAAACAAACAACGGCATTACAGCTGACTCCCGATCAGTGCTGACACTCAAGTCACATCAGTGCTGACACTTGAGCCAAGCCATGACTCGGTCACGACATCCATTTTTTCCATCGTGATTTTCGTATTGTGCAAAAAAAAATATTTACAATTTTATTTATATGGAATTAATATTTTGTCTTGTCTTGGTGCATTTTGATTTTTTCCTCACAGATCCATGAAATTCATCTAGTCCGTTTAATGAAAATTAATTCAGAGTTTTTTTTTTCGATCTCCTCGCTTGAGAGCTCTAATTCCACGAAGTTATTTGTTTCCATTCGATTCGTAATAGCTTAGAGAATACTCTACGATATCTTTGTTACCGTGTGCGAGGCATTAACGGCGTTCGAGGCTCGCGAGGCCCAGTCTTTAGCTGGCGATGTGCCACTGGTCTCCATTAAAATACACTTAGACCAGCTTAAGTCACTTTAAGCAAAAGTCGAGGCAGTTTTCACGATGTCATAAGGCCTTGATGGCTCAAAATAACGATGATAGTCCGAAGCACATAGCTAGAATTAAAGCTAAATATGAATATTGTTATTGTATTGTTATTGTATATTGTTTGGAGAGCGAATCGAGCAGTTGTCCGCGAAAATGACTCCTCCACCAGTCAGGCTCTCCGTCGATTCCACCCATAAGAGCCGCACAAGTCCCCCGTGCGAAGTCGAAATCTTCAACGGAGACAGCCTGGCTTAGCCTACATTCCGTTATTTGTTTACCGTGATTTTTATCCGTAATCCAAGCCTAACAGAAGTGGAGAAACTTTACCACTTAAGTTGCAAAACTCGCTGTAAAGCCGGAGCCATTGTTTCTAGGTCACCCTTGACCAATGAAGGGTTCCAGTCTGCGTGGGGTAATCTCACTGCGCGATACGAAAATAATCGATAATTGATTATGAGCCGCTTGGCTCAAGCAGCTTCTACAGATCCCAGCTGTAACCCAAGAGTCTGGCAAAGCGTTGAGATAACTGCAGACGTCAATTCAAGGTTGCTTAACCGGTCTTAAGCGTTCCGGGGCTCGTACAGACAATTGGGATATCCTTCTCATAGCAATCTGTACCAACCAAATGCCCAAATCCACCCTTCTGTTGTGGGAACAGTGCGTTCCAAATAAGACCGCCGTCTCATCCTGGGACGGTCTGAATCGATTCCTAACTGATCGCCACCGTGTACTAGACGCCACAGATGTCTTTCAACCAAGCTCTAGCGGTCAGACCTTTCCATCCGTATGCCGAAAACCTACGGCACGAGCTCAGGCCTTTGCCGCTCAAGTGCAAGAGAGTTCAGCACCTGATGCTTGTATAATTCCGAATCCTGCGTCCTCCGATTCTTCCAGCAGCCCTCATGTAAACGTGGGAAGCCTCCCCTCGCAACACTGGCCTCCTGGGTACTGCGAGGGTAACTATTCATCATCGTGGCAACCAGTTTCAAATCCGCGCTTTGATTGATATGGGATCCGAAGCGTCCTTTATTTCCCAAAGAATGCTTGAATTGATTAATCCCCCAAGCTGCAAAGTATCTAGCATTCGCGGCATTGGGCAATGCGATGCTGGTAGCGGCGACAATGTGTGCCGCTTACAGGTTTCTCCTCCTGACGAACCGCTGCGACAGTTCCAAGCAGTCCCCGTGGTATTGCCTAGTGTAGCTGAAGCACTTTCGTCCCGCGCCGTCCCGAATAAGGTGAAGCAGGATTCGCTTGACCTTCCGCTCGCTGATCCGCAATTTCACCAAAGAGCTCCTGTGGATTTGGTGCTTGGATTATTGGATTACTGGATTATGGACTATTCCTTGGGGAACGAATAATAAAGAATGTGATTCTTTCGTGGGGATCGAGACGATGTTCGGATGGGTTCTCTGTGGACCTCCTTCTAGCAGTCCGAAGATGTCTCTAAGGACAGCAGCACCATCCGATTTAGAACGCAGTTCCAATTGCTTCAGGTGCGGCGTTTGTCAAGGGGCACACGCGCTCAGTGCCGACAGTTTCGAGGACCACGAGCTGGGTCTTTTCCCAAAAACCGAATTCGGTCATACTGAGGAGAGTGACGAAGGGTTCTCCTGTAAATCGCCATAGGCAATCCAGTACGAGATTTTTCCACTTTTTTTCTACTTGCACTTTAGCTTCTTAACCACGTTCTCGAGTCTCATATGTTGAGTACCATACAATCGCTATGCATTCAGAAACTACTGAACCGATTGCGGTCGAATTTTGGTACACTGTGGAGTCAGGTTCAATGGGCGTTAGGAAACGTTGCATTTGGGCATCCGGCAAGCAACGAAGAACAAATCGTAGAACAAGTTTGGGTTATAGGCAAATTGAACAGGGACAAAATACAGTAGAGCATAGGTTGCTACGATCGAGTCCATCGAATAGTCAGGCAGAACAGGCAGTAGATACGCGACCGCGGCCAAATCGTAGAGGAAACTAACAATAGAGAAACAGAGCAGGCACAAAATACAGTAGAGCATAGGGTGCGACGATCGAGTGCATCATAGGCAGACAGAACAGGCACGCAATACGGTAGGCCGTACACAAAGTGGAATGATACCCCACATTAACGAGCAAGAACAAAGAAAAAAATAATGCACGTAGATCACGCAGCACGCAGAACGAAGCATGCGAGTTAGTCAGTATAGAAACGTTAGTGAAAATAGAATAGCAGAAAATAGGAGAAATGCATTGCGAAATAGGCAGGAACGTGCGAATACCTTTCCGACCTAATTTAGAATCTCTCATTACTAAATTTAACAGAGAAGTCAAGCTCAGAGTCATTTCAGATATGTTATTGTTGTAAACGTCTCTGGTTTCCTCTTAAAGTTAAGATAAAGTCTCGTTAAGGTAAGGTCTCGTAAAATCGTTTCCTCCTACTGATGGCAATTTTACATACGTTCCACTTGGTTTGCTCATATTTCAAGAAACACACGTCCAGAATGTCTTTTAGATTTGCCAATTGTAGAAAAACGTGTCATTTCTCCTCGTTTTCCTTTTATGATAAATAGGACACGCTTTTATGGAAGAACCCTTCAGACCCGCTAGAATCGAAAGGCCACTTAGATTTTTAGTTAATACAGAGTTGTACAGGAAACATAATATTACAATTAATGAGCAAAGGCTTGATTCTTATGAATCCGAAGTAGTTACATTTTATGCCAGTGAAGAAGAAGACATTTTGTAGAAGGAATTCTATATGAAAATGAAGAATCTGCTCAAATTATAAACGAAGACAATCCTGTAGAGGAAGGTTGGGAGCTCAAACCCGGCGGTCAGGAAAAAATCTTAAAAAATATTCAGGTAGATGATGCATACACTAGTGAATACATAGAATAACCATAGCTCCAGGAGAAGGGCAAAGGCCCTTAGATATGATATTTGAAGAAGAAATTCCGATTGTGAAGAATTGGCTTTTCCTACTATTTATGCCGGCACTAATAGAAGAACCTCATCAAGCTACGCAGAATTCCAGGAGGTATTTATGGCGAGCATTATAGAGATGCTATTATAAACGTAGAAACAGAGCAGGCACAAAATACAGCATAGGGTCCGACGAATAATTGAATAGGACGAACTCGAACCGAGTAACTAGTGCAATTTTTTTTATTTATATGTATGTATTTATTTATTTATATATATTTATTTATTTATATATATGTCTTTTTCGTTATGTGTTTTTAAGTTGTTTCCAACACTAGATTTACCAAGAAATTTGTATACCTATTTATACAGAGCCAGTCAATTTGACTGGTTAAGAAAAGTCCTAATATTTTATATTAAAATTCGTAATCCTTTAAAAGATTTATTTCTCATAAAAAAACATAAATAAAATAATAAAAATTGTGTTTTGGTTTTAATCAAATAAAATCATGTTTTGTTGTTGTTACAATGCCCTATTTGGCACCATTTACGACCAGGCCGGGGATTCTGCGTTACTGGACGGTGATTTTCATTTGCCTTTCTTCGGCTTGATAACTGATATTCAGCAGTGAGATATTCAGGGATGTGTAAACCAACTTACAAACAGTGATGTTTCAAACAAGGCAACTTCCTAAAAGGGCAAAATATAAAATATTTGCATATCGATCATATAACCAGTCAAAATGAATTCGCTCTTAAGAAACAGATTGTCTCCGATGTATCGCAAAACAGCTGACTCTTCTACATCCCCATCAGAGGCGATCTTTCTCATAGTGAGAATATATTCCTGAATCGACTCCTGTCAACCGTTAGTCGACTTCAGCGCTATTTAATTCACACTCAAATTCTTCGATTAGACAACTTTTCAAATTGGCATAATTGTTAACACTTACTGATTCCAAAAACAGTTTGGCATCACCTTTCATCTTGCCTCTCGCTTGTGCGTACATTTGCTTTTCGTTAAGCTCAAATGCATCTGCATTGTACTCGAAAACTTCAAACCATTTCCTTGGGCCAGTTCCATTAAATTCTCCAACAATGTTTTCAAGGCAATTCGATGCCATATGGACTTGGCTTTCTCGCTGTTCGTCGACTTGTATTTTAAGCGTCAGCAATTGCATCATCTGTTGCAATTGACTTTGCATTTCCACGGCGTTAGCCATCGCTTGTTCCGTTTCCACTGTTTCAATTTTGTTTATTAGGTCAAGCGCTGTTTCGGTCGCTACTTCTGTGATTTCTTCGCTCACTGTTCCGATCACTGTTTCGGGCACTGCTTCTGTGATTTATTCGCTCATTGTTCCGATCACTGTTTCGGGCACTGTTTCTGTCTGTCTCTCTCTTTCCTCTTTCGGCTTCTGATGCCGAATTTTTGACTGGTTAAGAAAAGTCTTATTATTTTATATTAAAATTCGTAATCCTTTAAAAGATTTAATGAGAAATAAAAAAATATAAATAAAATAATAAAAATGCATCAATTGTTTTTAGTTTTAATCAAAAAAATCATGTATTGTTGTTACAATGCCCTATTTGGCACCATTTACGTACAGGCTGGGGATTCTGCGTTACTGGACGGTGATTTTCATTTGCCTTTCTTCAGCTTGATAACTGATATTCAGCAGTGAGATATTCAGGGATGTGTAAACAAACTTACAAACAGTGATGTTTCAAACAAGGGAACTTCCTAAAAGGGCAAAATATAAAATATTTGCATATCAATCATATACCCAGTCAAAATGACTGGTTACGGTATAAGTGCCAAAAACAAAAAAAAATCTTTTCCTGCTAACACAAAATAAAATTAACTTATCAAATTGTATGTATTTAGTGGAATTTACGGGATACAATTTGACAAACTTTGTATCACTGCGTCAATCACTACCAAAAGGTGCTTTCTTTTTGATGTAACAGTCGGTAAGGGACCTAAGTGGTCAACATGAATAGTATCAAATGGAATCGGACTCTTCGGAATACTATGCAAGGTTCTGTTATGTATCGTTCTTGGAACACTATGTAGAATACACGGCAGACAATCTTTTATAAACGCCTCAACCTTTGTATTCATTAACGGGAACCAGTACTTTTCTTTCAAATTGTTTACACATTTCTCAACGCCTAAGTGACCTAGTTTCTCGAGACACCTTCTTATTAATTCCCCTTGCATGTGAGCCGGTGCATACAAACACAGTCTTTCCTTAGCATTTCTTTTGTACACTATACCATCTATTAACTCAAATCCAACATCATTGCCTTTTCTAAATTTTCTCTTAGTTTACGGATATCCGGAATACCCCAACATACCATAAAAAAGACCACATGTCAAACATGTCCATTCATAAGTGCACCAACAAATTAAGCACACTTGTAAGGCTTGCCGCGATCAAAGCAAGCTTTTGAAAAAAGTTTAATAAAAAAAGCTCAAGCTTGCAAGCACACATAAAGCTTTCTGATCGCACCAAGCTCCACAAGATCAAATTTGCCCAACAACGAAATCTAAATACCCTATAAAATATATTTTTTTTTTGGAAACAATTAAATTTTAGAAAATAGAATCTTAAATAAATTGAAAAAAAAAAAACAAAAATTCTTTTTTTTATTATATAAAAAAAAAAATTAAATACTAAGAGAACGAAATTAATTTAATTAATTATGCCATAAAAATAAAACCAAAAGTAACAGAATTTCAAATGGACCAGAATATAGAAATATTAAAAGAAAAGTTTCAGAAAGCGTACAAGTGCATAAATAAGAAAATTTATATATTTATTTGAGTTAAATTGCGGGGCGTTAAGGGGTTACGCCACCCCTGAGGTCCAAAAACAGGTGAAAAAATGAATTTTTGCTGTGCGGCCAGTATACAATTTAGGAAAAAACTTTTATTATACACAGAGGGTAATTTAAAGAATATTTGAAAAAAAAATTTTTTTTAAACCAAATGGCGGAGATATAAGGCTATGGCTATCCGCCCACGTACGATTTTTTTTTCCAATTTTTTTTGGCAAAATGGCGCTGTTTTTCGGTGAACATTTTTGGCTAAAAAAATTCATAACTTCCAACAGGACCTTAAATCAAAAAATCCAACCCAACACTGTAAAGAATATGTGGTAAAAATTTAAGCCAAATCGGTCCAGTAGATTCGGAGATATTTGACACCCCGGTTCAAAAAAAATAGTTTCGAGAAAAACGCAAAAGAAAACAATGTACCGCGTCGGGGCCGACTCGGCCGCGCTCACTTCTAAACGCTGTAACTTCGGAACTAATTCGAATACCGATATGATGTAAAGTGTAAAAGATTCTTAATCCTCTATAGAGGATTTTTAGAGCCAAAAAAAAAAAATTGTTTTTTATTTTTTTCAGGGGTGGCGTAACCCTTTGAGGGTTCCGGAAAATCTTCCTTTTGCCTGTTACATACATTTTGGCGACTTTAATATACCATTTCACCCTATGGCGAATTCGTTTCATGCGACTCTCACGCTCTCGGCTCGCCCCCAACTCCAACATCAAACATTAAACGACGACACGAACAATACACTAGCGCTTATCTGCGCTAACATCGGCCCCTTGAAGGGCTATAAGGCCTTCAGAAAATCGGCAAGTTGCCAACTTGTGGATCGCTGTTTTGTAGGACGACCCTGATCGAGCCGTCCGGCGCGACACTTGTGGGCACCACTCGAGCGTTCATCCACTGCTGCGGCGGTAAAATGTTTGATGCCCTAGAACATACTCCCGGGACCATCGCTGTCAGGACGCCCGCTTGAACTACGAGACAGCTCGCCATCGCTTCAAGCAGCCGCTGCGACTCCCCTTGTCCGGAGTCCCCTGGTGCGGCAGTGCCCTCACCGGTCCTCCGACATGCAACAGGTGTCCGGGTGTTATAGCCTCGCCGTCGTTCGGGTCCTGGCTTATTACCCCAAGTGGAGTTAAATGTGTCCTCGACTGCCACTAGCACCTTCTCCATCTCCTCTGCTGTTTGGCTGGCGTTGGCTACCGTATGTAGGAGTAGCATAGACCCCCGAAGTGCGGCGCTCTTGGTATGAACGCAAATTCGCATCCGCATCTTGATGCTAATTCTCGAACTGTAGAATAAGAAATGTACTTAAATGAGACACTTAATCCAAATGAACCGCTTTACAAGAAAACCGAAAGTTGTACATCCTAGATGGTAGGCCACTCACATTACTAAGAAACTCTGGACCTCTTAACTAAATCGAGTTAAATAAATCATCACCATCACAACCTCGTGAAACTATGTCAACCTGGGTTTTCTTTTGTTCGCACATTGGGCCAAACTACGTTCTCTGACCACTCTTGAATTTCAGCCACCCTGTTCGAAACGAATGTGGCCAGGTCGATGGGTGTGCCTGTATCCAATGTAGTTATTTCCGAATCCGACCAAAGGAATGCACGCTTAATTGGTACCTTTAAAATATTACTGATTCAATTCAATTACTTACTACTTTAGATTTCGAAACCTTCCCCAGTTTTGACTCGAACGTATATACAACATCCATACTCATACCTCAAATCCATGAATCTCTATCGGTGATTAAGGTTCTGTATGGACGAATCGTGGAATTATTTTCTTTAATTTAATATGGATTATTTTAATTCGTTCCATGCTGTCTCTAAATTCGTTGTAATTGATTCGTCCCATTTAAGTCCCTTGAGCCACAGCTCTTGCATTAAGATTTTTCCTCTAATAATTAGGGGACTTAATAAATCTAACGGATCAAATAAACGAGATGTCACTGAGAGAATGTTCCGTTTTGTTGCTCGGAGGCTCATAAACGAGTCATCGATCTGGAATTGGAATACGTTTTCCCCAGTTAACCAAACAACACCAAGTGCCTTGGTTGAATCTAATTCTGAAATTGTTATCGGCGTTGCTGTGCTAAGGGAAGCGGAGACTGCTGAACTGTTTTAGAATCATTTGGTTAACTCAAAGCGTGCTGATTGTCAGATGATCCTCAACGCAACCAGCACCAGTCAACATGTCATCAACATAAAAAGCGTGCCTAATAACTTCAGCAGCTTTTGGATGTAACAATTCAATCATCTCACCCAACTTTGTCAAACACACAAGTTTTGCATGATGCATTGAATACAACACGAAGTTTCGTCGACGTGCTTTGAGGTCTTAATATTACCTGATGTGGAATGAAATAGTGTGGATGAATGGGAATTTTATTATCAGTTTCTGACATGTGTCCCATTGAAAAATATTCTTCCTAAATTTTAGGTACATGTTTCTTAATTCCACATCTTTCGACAATCTTCTTTCGAGCGACAAAAACCGTCGTTTAGTAACTTCAAACGAAAGCCGAAGTGCATTGGGCTCGACTTATACGTCAGCTTCATCTGTAAAGCGACTACGAAGTTGCTACGAGAGCAACAGAAAAGGAAATGCTCCGTAGCAGTAGCACAAAAATTTATTTTCTTTGCTCCGCTCTCATCTCGCTTTTAATGCTTGTGCTATTGCTACAACTACAAATAGCGTATCGAAAATTTTTTGCTCTTGCTATTGCTCTGTGCTCCGACGTTGTATGCTACGGAGCAGAGCAGAAGAGCAATCGTTTTCCGTTTGTGCTCTCTGCTATGCTACGTAGCCCTTCGAAATCAGAGCAGTAGCGGGAGCAAAAAAAAAAACTCCGACGTAGCATAGCATTTTCAATCCCTGGTTGGAAGCCTTGTAAATTATTTTACTTGACCTATTGATAAAAGGTCGTAAAAGGAATCTGCTCCAATGAGCATGTCTATTTTTTGGGGCTTATAAAACTGTGGGCGAGCTAAATGCAGATGAGGTATTTTGCACCCAGTGATATTAACGGTTTGAGGTGGCTGATATGACGAAATGGGCTTCAGAATTCCGCAATCCAAGGATATAGTGCGATTAACTCGCGACTTCACCACAGAAATCCCAAGCAAGTCTAAAAATAGTTTTTTTTCTTTTGCATAAGCAGCGTAATTTGAAAAGATATTAAGAAAAATCAAACTATTTCTGTGTTCTGGTTGTGATTATACAAAAGCCTTTTACCTTATACCAATCTTTGATTCATAACGCATTGAACACGAAAATAAAAAATCATAAATCATCATTCTATGTTTCAAGTTATCGCTAAAAAAGAAAGATTTTTATTGTTCAAGGCATGGTTTTAAATGGTTTTTGGCTTTTGCTTTAAATTTTTGACTTATATACAATGAATACTAAGCTAAAAGGCAACTATGTTGATACAGATAAAAAAAAACGTAAATGTTCAGTCTTTTTTCTTTTTGGAATTCAACCCGAACGCACGACGAGACTCCCTGCACAATTTTAGTGTCACATAGAGGTAAATATTTACTATAGCTACTCAGTGTTGGAAAATAAAATTCGGCTAAAAATCCGCTAAATTCCATTTTAGTGTTGTGTAACGCAGTTATTCTAGGTTTTGGCGCTGCCAGACTGTCTTGTTTTTTGGCGCGTATTTTGAACAGTGTTTTTTTTTTCGGGCAATTTAAAACGTATTGTTAATTTCAATTTTTTCAACCCAGTACTGCGAAAAAAATATGAAAAATGTTACTTAAAAATAAGACTTAAAATACTGATTAATATTAGATCTTAAAATATTAAGAACAAAAAAGAGTTAATTTCAAAATTAAATTAAAAATGAAAACAAAACCGAAAATACTTTGAAGGACAGTAAAGTGTACCTCCTGTGGTAAACCAGCGACATTGATCAAGGATCTTAATTTCCGATGTCAACGTCAATACCGATTTGTACACAATCGGCGGCAAATGTTTAATAGTTTGGGTACTTGTACCCTTTTCGCGTTTCTGCCCAAATAGGCAAATGTTCAACTTCATCCTGCCGCATCATTTGATTAGGTTTCAAGCTTCGTTGTTACTATCTCAATATCGACAATATTTAGCCGAAAGTCAACCAATTCTAGTAGATGGTGAAAAATACCAACCTACCACTTCTTGGTAAAATTTGTATCTTCCAGTTACGCTGTCTATTAAATCAATGCCTCCCATATACCTATTGCATTGTGCACCCGCAAACGGACGGTCAATCTCAACATATTCTTTTTTGGCTTTGTTGAATCGACAAACTTTGTCCTTGGGAATTATCCCACTGTTGGCCAATTCGTAGGCCAGTTACTAAATTGTTTCCTTGTTAGGAGATTCGAGTCCTAATAACTTCCCTTGCCAAACAATTTCCCGAAAAGATTAGTCGACGTTATTCCGTTTGTACCTTGTACCTTTAAAATATTACTGATTCAATTCAATTACTTACTACTTTAGATTTCGAAACCTTCCCCAGTTTTGACTCGAACGTATATACAACATCCATACTCATTGAGGCATCCTCAAATCCATGAATCTCTATCTGTGATTAAGGTTCTGTATGAAAGAATCGTGTAATTATTTTCTTTATATTTAATATGGATTATTTTAATTCGTTCCATGCTGTCTCTAAATTGATTGTAATTGATTCGTCCCATTTAAGTCCCTTGAGCCACAGCTCTTGCATTAAGATTTTTCCTCTAATAATTAGGGGACTTAAAAGATCTAACGGATCATATAAACGAGATGTCACTGAGAGAATGTTCCGTTTTGTTGCTCGGAGGCTCATAAACGAGTCATCGATCTGGAATTGGAATACGTCTTCCCAGGTAACCAAACAACACCAAGTGCCTTGGTTGAATCTAATTCTGAAATTGTTATCGGCGTTGCTGTGCTAAGGGAAGCGGAGACTGCTGAACTGTTTTAGAATCATTTGATTAACTCAAAGCGTGCTGATTGTCAGATGGTCCTCAACGCAACCAGCACCAGTCAACATGTCATCAACATATAAGCTTTGGAGTTCAGATGGGTGTCAGTACGGAGTTGTAAAGGAGGACTTTATACTCCATACGTAGGGGCGTATTGATGATCCAATGTAAGCTACTCGTATTCAGTCTTAGCTGTGACTTTTTTGCTTAGATGTGCTTGCGCCAAGTTAGTCTTCTGTCTAGGTGGATGCCAAGGTAAGTGACATCATCGGCTTGAGGAACTGGTACGTTTTTTAGTATTAGAGCTGGACAGTTTCTTCTGTTAAGCTTAAATGTGTCATGTTTGCATTGCTGCTCGTTGACCCGGATACGCCAGGTTGCTAGCCATTCCTCTACCACCTTGAGGTGTTCCTCCTCCTCTTGTCATAGGCAAAAGTCGAAATTGTAAGTCCTAAACTCGTTGGTAAGTCTGCAGTGTGCAGCAGGTAGAGCAAAGGGCCGAGTACACTGCCTTGCGGTACACCAGATTTGATTTCAAAAAATCAGCCGAGACGGAGCCATTACATCTTACATCGAATTTCCTATTGTAAAGGTAAGATTCCATGAGTTTGTGGGAGTTTTTTCTGGATTTTGAACATCAGACCCTCCCGCCAAACTCCATCGAAAGCCTGGGCAACGTCGAGAAAGACAGCCGCACAATATTCTTTTAGTTAGAATGCTGTTCGTATTTCGGATGTTATGCGATTGACTTGTTCAATTGTACCATGTTTTTCGCGGAAGCCGAACTGGTGTGAAGGGATTGTGTTCTCCGATGCAAGAAATGAGTTTAGTCGGATCTGCAGGACCTTTTTAAAAAGCTTCGACAGACATGGCAGCAAACTAATTGGCCTATAGGATGATGGCTGGGTTTTGTCCTTTCCTTTTTCAATGAACTTGGGAAGTAGCCAATTTTTATAATAGCGTTGAACAGTTTGCAGATCTATTGTATGGCGATGATAGGGAGTTCTAGGATCATTTTCGGTGTGATTAGGTCATGGCCAGGGGTTTTTTCGGCTTTATGTGGTTTTTAATAACTGCAGTGATCTCGTCCGATTGGAGTTCCGAGTACTCACTATCCGTTAATGTGCTCGAAGGGAGATGGAAAACCATTTTAAGATGTGTGGCAAATACGGATGCCCTCTCTTCGTCACTGCGAGCCCATCCACCGGTTGGACTCCTCATGAACAATAAACCACTGTGTTTCGTCGATTTCGCATGCACGTTTGCGTCTGGCCCTACAGAGGTCTCACGAGACATCGTCGGCAACTGGTTAGCACCCACTTGATCCGGTGTACCTGGCTGCTCAATGTTTCCCACGCCGCCGTGTGCTCAATAAGAGGCTGCGGACCAACATCCACAAGTTGTCCGGCAAGCACATTCGCAGACACTGCTGGGCTGGATGCCTGCTCTTCGGGTACATCACTTCCTCCAGACTGATTCTGTGATATGACTGCTTTTACCAATGCTCGCAATTGGTAAATTGACCCTTTTCTGTCGCAAGGTACTTCCTTGGCCGCTAGCAACTCAAACAATGCGGTTTTGTTTAATTTAATGATCTCGGTGTATTTCATAAAAATACTCTCTTTAGGGCAAACTCCACACCTGATTTGTAAACTCCCTATTATTTTCATTAATTAATCCCTTGGGATTAATAATCTTTTTATTTTCCGATTTTATTTTTGTTTTTATTAATTGCACATGAGGTCTTATTGCCTATATTTCGAGAGAGTGTGCCCGTACCCCGCCTTAGTGTATTATACCCTTTTGGTGTGACCAAATTCGATTTTTAGGGAAATTCACTGAGACGTGGAGCGGGCTAATGTAAAATATTCTTGATGTTAACATAAAAAAAGATATATTTTACAGCGACCGAATTTTTATTGACAATTAGCAACTATGATGCCAACCGAGAAGATATATAGGGTATTTATGATCAATGAAACCAATAATATATATACCCTACCAACTTGGCCGAAATCTAGGGTATTTGTGCTCTTTCACTTTTTAGCACTTTATCTCCGGTTCGGAATCAACTTTCCTTATCTCCTTGTTCGACATCGAATCTTTCGTCGAATTTAGCAAGGGTATGAACAACTCCAGATAAGACAATTTATTTCACGGCAGACGCGGGAATTTATTTATTGGCTTTAATTGCACTTCTACGCGACGCACTTAAATAATTAAATTGGCAATAGACTTATTACTAAATATACTAACAATGACCGTTATTTACTATGTACTATTAATGGGAGCTTTATGGGAGCTTTATGATATAGTCACCCGATCTTGATTAAATTTGGCCCAGTCATTAACAGACATCGAGTCTTTCGTCGAATTAAACAAAGGTATGAACAGCTATACATACTATAAATATATGTATGTATCAACACCGCAAACAAAAAAAATATTAAAAAAAAGAAGAATAGCGGTTTACTTCAATAATCTATTTGCACTATTTAAATTTTCACTGTCACTTAACTAGTCCCTGGTCGGGCGCCATGAAAAATCATGGATCCTAACTGGAACGTTAATTGACGGGTAATTTTCGAGAAAAAATTAGACAAAGGTAATTTTCGACTATTTATTCTTCATATTTCGTTTAACTAACGAGGCAATTCGCTCATGCGACTCCCATGCTCTCGGCTCGCCATTAACTTCTACATCAAACATTAAACAACAACACGTACAATACACTAGCGCTCATGTCTGCGCTAACAATAAGAATTAAGTTCTTTTGTTCTACTTTTTTAGCGTATTAATAATGAAATTGAAAAGGAACTAAAAACATTAACTGCTGAGCGTTTTTTGGATATAGTGGAATTAAATGCTCGCCAATGCACAATAAATACATATGCTGACCAATTGAAGGAAGCTAGAAAATGTGCGTTAAGCTATGCAATAGATGCTCAATCTTGTCCAGCCAGAAAGTTAATTGTAACCAATGCTAAGAAAGTCAACTCAAATGATCTTGTGGGTTTTACGGATTGTGCACTTTTTTTCCGACGCTGATACAAAAACCTCATTGGTTTGTGATAAAGAATATACTGCAATTCAATTATTATATATGAACTTTTAATTTAAAGCAAAAAAGCAGTATTAAATATTTTGATTGTGTTCATCGACTTTGTTGGAATTAAGATCGTTAGATAAAAGCGCATCTGTTAATTCTTGATCTAACTTTTAGAATATCACGTTAAAATTATTTTTTTCCAATGTAAAAATCTTTATACATACAAAATTACTAAGCAAATATACAAACCAAATATGGTGTCTCTAGCTATAATAGTTTTTGAGATGAGCGTTAGTTTTTGGGTTAAATTGCGTGGGCGCAAAGGGGCGTTGCAAAAATTTGAAATAAACTTGATCACATACTACACGACTGTACATGGCAAATTTGGTGGCTCTAGCTTTTAGGTGTTCATACGGGTAGACTCGGCTGTTGATGCTGATCAAGTTTTCACCCTATGGGTGCATGGTATAAAAATATTAATGAATGAATGTGTTACCCAAAACTAAATAGACTTCATTTTGAATCAGTTGGGAATATGAAATTACCAAAACTAGTCGAATTAATGCCTGGCATTCCCTGGGTACTGTCATATTTATGGTGTCGGAAGCAAATTTAATCGGCATAACAATTTCTTCCATAAAATTTAAATTTATCTTTATCTGACTTACTCGATGTCGCCTACACCAATTGGCTTTACTTTTTAATGCCACTTGGACCTTCGTGTTATGTTTGGTAGCATCTCTTTGACCAAGCGTTTCCAAAATAGGTTGGCGAACATCTCACTCTGGTGGAGCGACCATTTATAGTCGATTTGTTCCGGATCGCAAATCGGTTATTCTCCATTTGATGAGCCAAGCAACAGGCTAGTCGTCCAGGCACACGTATGTCAGGGGCCTGGAGTTGACCGTCATTGCCACCTCTGCCATGGCGGTAAGAAGACTTTCATCTGAGAATTTTTGACTTGGTGTTGCACCAAACGCTCCCAGGCTTCTCCCATGTGAGGAGCTGACGGTGGGTTGAATTACCAGGGTATTTCCTGCTGCGACAATTCTCGATGCATCTTCGCATCATCGGCAGAGTAGGCGTCTTCTCCGGCATCCACGAATACGTGAATTTGAACTCGGCAGTCTTGTGCATGCCAATTTTTAAAATAGGATCTCAAGGGTAAGGGTTGAGATACATCATTATACAGGATACAAAACCCATGGGGTCAAACAAACTGACATCAAAACTTGTAAAATTTCCCTTTGGTTGGTGCGGCTTTTGTCGCTATTATGTTGCGCTTCAGGCGTACAAACTTTAGTGCATAGGTGAAGGTATCTTGACGTGGGCTCCACCGCATGCCCAATATTTTCTCATAGAAGAACTGACTTTCGTCGTAGGTTGTGTCGCGAAGTGCAGCGAGTACCCGTTTGGAATTCAAACACCACTTGCTCATATGGAAGCCCCCGCGGGTGCATGGACTTCTCTAACTTCCTTCGCTAATGTAATGGCTTCTTCTTCTGAATGGCATGAATCGATGTAGCCGTCTAAAAATGGCAAGTACCATGCATTTTCGGGTTTCTCCACTCTCTCCTTCTCTCTCGTCTTCTCGACAAGCTCTTGTAATAACGTAGAGTTGTTCAGGTGCGCATCTAAGCTTGCTTGCCCAAAAACTGGTAGAGGACATATTTTTCACCACAAATACAAACTCGATCAGCGGCCATTCTCTTGGAACTTTTTTGAAAGCTGGTAATTCCCCCGGCATTGATTGTCGAGCAGTTGTGGTGTTATGCCGGTATGCTCTGCGCTCTGGTACTCGTCGCCTGTGGAGTGTTGGTATCCACTCGTATGCTGTGGATGGTCCTTCGCTTCTCCGTGTGACTGTACTCTCGGGTTGAGTATTGCGTACTTACGGCGCAGATATTCCCTTTCGAGGCACATTTCGTTCGTCGCGTTGTCGCAGTGGACCACGCGGGGTACTCCTTTCGAACCGATGAACCTTTGGAAAGCCATATGAAATGTTTTAGTACTTAAATCAGACACTAATTCCAAATGAACCGCTTTAGAAGAAAAGCAAACGAAAAGTGCAATTTGAGCTTTGTATGGAGGCCTTCGAATTCTCAATGTTATATGTACTGCACCATAAAAATCTACGCCGCAACTGATTGGGAGAAGCTCTCTCTGTCCTCCGGCAAATTTCCCGTTATTTGCATTTTAAGACGTGGCTTGTATTTAAAACATAATACACAAGACCTCACTGTCTGACGACGGACTTCTAAAGCGTTAACAACCCAGCTGTTCAAGCAGGGTGCTCACTAAAACTCTTGAGCAAACATGACAATTCATTAGATGGAGATGACGGACATAGCTTTAAACACATTGAGAGTGTTTTGATAAAATGAGCGGAAATTTCGCATCATATGCAATAGGAGCGTTTACAGGTCGCCACCCAACTCTCAACAACGAAAAGGAGCACCATTTTGGAGCTCTTATGAATCTTCTTAATATCTTCTCGAAATTCTTTATTTTGCAATATTTCAATAATTTTATGAAAGGCATCTTTTCGCTCTGATGGTAATGAAATTACATCATCAAACGCGGAGAAATTTGATTTCACATATACGGATGAAAAATTCTTATTAATTTGGCATGTGGCGAATAGGACTCGATGATCTTAACTCTGGACCTTTTAACTAAATCGAGTCAACTAATTCTTCAACATCACAACCTCGTCAAACTATGTAACCTGGGTTTTCTTTTGTTCGCAAATGGGGCCAACTACGTTCTCTGACAACTCTTGAATTTCAGCCACCCTGTTCGAAACGAATGTGACCAGTGTCAATGGGTGTGCCTGTATCCAATGTAGTTATTTCCGAATCCGACCAAAGGAATGCACACTTATAGAGAGAAGGTTAGCGGTACACAGTTCAAGTCTAGACAATTACTTACTACTTTAGATTTCGACGTTAGCAATGAAGTGCTGAAACCTTCCCCAGTTCGTGGAATTATTTTCTACTACTTTAGATTTCGACGTTAGAAATGAAGTGCTGAAACCTTCCCCAGTTTTGACTCGAACGTATATAAATTTCCGTGTAATTGATTCGTCCCATTCAAGTCCCTTGAGTCACAGCTCTTGCATTAAGATTTTTCCTCTAATAATTAGGGGTATAATAATTCCTCTAATAATTAAAAGATCTAACGGATCAAATAACTGAGAGAGTGTTTCGTTTTATCGCTCGGAGACTCATAAACGAGTCATCGATTTGGAATTGGAATACGTCTTCCCCAGTTAACCAAACAACACCAAGTGCCTTGGTTGAATCTAATTCTGAAATTGTTATCGGCGTTGCTGTGCTAAGGGAAGCGGAGTCTGCTGAACTGTTTTTGAATCATTTGGTTAACTCAAAGCCTGCTGATTGTCAGATGGTCCTCAACGCAACGAGCACCAGTCAACATGTCATCAACATAAAAAGCGTGCCTAATAACTTCAGCAGCTTTTGGATGTGACAATTCAATCATCTCACCCAGCTTTGTCAAACACCGTATTGCCATAAACGGAGCTGGCGCCGTACCTTACGTAACTGTTTAAACTGAACACTTTCAAAGAATCATCTGGGTTTTTGCTCCACAGTATGAGCTGGAAATCTCGACCTGCTTCATGTACCATTACTTGACGATACATTTTCTTGACGTCAGCGGTCAAGCCATACTTATGCAAAAGAAATCGAAGTAAAGTCGAGTACACCTCCTCTTGAATGGTGGGACCGACCATCAAGATGTCATTCAACGATGTTTGTGACGAAGTTTTGCATGATGCATTGAATACAACACGAAGTTTCGTCGACGTGCTAAGAGGTCTTAAAATTACCTGATGTGGAATGAAATAGTGTGGTTGAATGGGAATTTTATTATCAGTTTCTGACATGTGTCTTATTGAAAAATATTCTTCCTAAATTCTAGGTACATGTTTCTTAATTCTACATCTTTCGACAATCTTCTTTCGAGCGAAAAAAACCGCCGTTTACCATCTTCAAACGAAAGACGAAGTGCATTGGGCTCGACTTATAAGGCAGCTTCATCTGTAAACGACCCGACGGTAAAATTTTCAAATTACCAGCGAAATGTTTTTCGCACAGTTGAAGCGGTGGAGATAGAATTTTTATGGGGGAAGGCAAATTTTCAATTGTCCAAAATTTCTGCAAGGTCTTGTCAATTGAGCATCAAAAGATAGCTCAAATTGATTGTCCTCTTCTGAACTGAACCCACGTCAGAAGAGTACCGCCCGGATACAACCCATCCGAAGATAGTGTTTTCAAAGGTTGGAAGCCTCGTAAATTATTTTACTTGACCTATTGATAAAAGGTCGTAAAAGGAATCTGCTCCAATGAGCATGTCTATTTTTTTGGGGCTTATAAAACTGTGGGCGAGCTAAATGCAGATTATGAGGTATTTTGCACCCAGTGATATTAACGGTTTGAGGTGGCTGATATGACGAAATGGACTTCAGAATTCCGCAATCCAAGGATACCTTAGTGCGATTAACTCGCGACTTCACCACAGAAATCCCAAGCAAGTCTAAAAATAGTTTTTTTTCTTTTGCCTAAGCAGCGTAATTTGAAAAGATATTAAGAAAAATCAAACTATTTCTGTGTTCTGGTTGTGATTATACAAAAGCCTTTTACCTTATACCAATCTTTGATTCATAACGCATTGAACACGAAAATAAAAAATCATAAATCATCATTCTATGTTTCAAGTTATTGCTAAAAAAGGAAGATTTTTATTGTTCAAGGCATTTAAATGGTTTTTGGCTTTTGCTTCAAATTTTTGACTTATATACAATGAATACTAAGCTAATAGGCAACTTTGTTGATACAGATAAAAAAAACGTAAATGTTCAGTCTTTTTTCTTTTTGGAATTCAACCTGAACGCACGTCGAGACTCCCTGCACAATTTTAGTGTCACATAGAGGTAAATATTTACTATAGCTACTCGAAATTTCAGTTTTGGAAATTAAAAATCCGCTAAATTCCATTTTAGTGTTGTGTAACGCAGTTATTCTAAGTTTTGGCGCTGCCAGACTGTCTTGTTTTTTGGCGCGTATTTTGAACAGTGTTTTTTTTGGCGGGCAATTTAAAACGTATTGTTAATTTCAATTTTTTTCCCCCCAACTACGAAAAAAAGATAAAAAATGTTACCTAAAAATAAGACTTAAAATACTGATTAATATTAGATCTTAAAATATTAAGAACAAAAAAGAGTTAATTTCAAAATTAAATTAAAAATGTAAACAAAACCGAAAATACTTTGAAGGACAGTAAATTGTACCTCCTGTGGTAAACCAGCGACATTGATCAAGGATCCTTATTTCCGATGTCAACGTCAATACCGATTTGTACAGAATCGGCGGCAAATGTTTAATAGTTTGGGTACTTGTACCCTTTTCGCGTTTCTGGCCAAATAGGCAAATGTTCAACTTCATCCTGCCGCACCATTTGATTAGGTTTCAAGCTTCGCTAGTATCTCAATATCGACAATATTTAGCCGAAAGTCAACCAATTCTAGTAGATGGTGAAAAATACGAACCTACCACTTCTTGGTAAAATTTTGTATCTTCCAGTTACGCTCCTCCCCAATGCCTCCCATAGACCTATTGTATTGTGCACCCGGAAACGGACGGTCAATCTCAACATATTCTTTTTTGGCTTTGTTGAATCGACAAACTTTGTCCTTGGGAATTATCCCACTGTTGGCCAATTCGTAGGCCAGTTACTAAATTGTTTCCTTGTTAGGAGATTCGAGTCCTAATAACTTCCCTTGCCAAACAATTTTCCCGAAAAGATTAGTCGACGTTATTCCGTTTGTACCTTGTACCTTTAAAATATTACTGATTCAATTCAATTACTTACTACTTTAGATTTCGAAACCTTCCCCAGTTTGACTCGAACGTATATACAACATCCATACTCATTGAGGCATCCTCAAATCCATGAATCTCTATCTGTGATTAAGGTTCTGTATGAAAGAATCGTGTAATTATTTTCTTTATATTTAATATGGATTATTTTAATTCGTTCCATGCTGTCTCTAAATTGATTGTAATTGATTCGTCCCATTTAAGTCCCTTGAGCCACAGCTCTTGCATTAAGATTTTTCCTCTAATAATTAGGGGACTTAAAAGATCTAACGGATCATATAAACGAGATGTCACTGAGAGAATGTTCCGTTTTGTTGCTCGGAGGCTCATAAACGAGTCATCGATCTGGAATTGGAATACGTCTTCCCCAGGTAACCAAACAACACCAAGTGCCTTGGTTGAATCTAATTCTGAAATTGTTATCGGCGTTGCTGTGCTAAGGGAAGCGGAGACTGCTGAACTGTTTTAGAATCATTTGATTAACTCAAAGCGTGCTGATTGTCAGATGGTCCTCAACGCAACCAGCACCAGTCAACATGTCATCAACATATAAGCTTTGGAGTTCAGATGGGTGTCAGTACGGAGTTGTAAAGGAGGACTTTATACTCCATACGTAGGGGCGTATTGATGATCCAATGTAAGCTACTCGTATTCAGTCTTAGCTGTGACTTTTTTGCTTAGATGTGCTTGCGCCAAGTTAGTCTTCTGTCTAGGTGGATGCCAAGGTAAGTGACATCATCGGCTTGAGGAACTGGTACGTTTTTTAGTATTAGAGCTGGAATTATTCCACTGTTGGCCAATTTGTAGGCCAGTTACTAAATTGTTTCCTTGTTAGGAGATTCGAGTCCTAATAACTTCCCTTGCCAAACAATTTTCCCGAAAAGATTAGTCGACGTTATTCCGTTTGTACATTTATTTGCGTTCGTCGCATTCGAGTTCGAAACGAATGTGGCCAGTGTCGATGGGTGTGCCTGTATCCAATGTAGTTATTTCCGAATCCGACCAAAGGAATGCACGCTTAATTGGTACCTTTAAAATATTACTGATTCAATTCAATTACTACTTTAGATTTCGAAACCTTCCCCAGTTTTGACTCGAACGTATATACAACATCCATACGCTCTCATTGAGGCATCAGTTAATCCATTAATCTCTATCGGTGATTAAGGTTCTGTATGGACGAATCGTGGAATTATTTTCTTTATATTTAATATGGATGATTTTAATTCGTTCCATGCTGTCTCTAAATTCATTGTAATTGATTCGTCCCATTCAAGTCCCTTCAGCCACAGTTCTTGCATTAAGATTTTTCCTCTAATAATTAGGGGTATAACAATTCCTCTAATCATTAAAAGATCTAACGGATCAAATAAACGAGATGTCACTGAGAGAGTGAGCTCGGAGACTCATAAACGAGTCATCGATTTGGAATTGGAATACGTCTTCCCCAGTTAACCAAACAACACCAAGTGCCTTGGTTGAATCTAATTCTGAAATTGTTATCGGCGTTGCTGTGCTAAGGGAAGCGGAGACTGCTGAACTGTTTTTGAATCATTTGGTTAACTCAAAGCCTGCCGATTGTCAGATGGTCCTCAACGCAACGAGCACCAGTCAACATGTCATCAACATAAAAAGCGTGCCTAATAACTTCAGCAGCTTTTGGATGTGACAATTCAATCATCTCACCCAGCTTTGTCAAACACTGTATTGCCATAACGGAGCTGGCGCCGTACCTTACGTAAGTGTTTAACCTCAACACTTTCAAAGAATCATCTGGGTTTCTGCTCCACAGTATCAGCTGGAAATCTCGATCTGCTTCATGTACCATTACTTGACGATACATTTTCTTGACGTCAGCGGTCAAGCCATACTTATGCAAAAGAAATCGAAGTAAAGTCGAGTACACCTCCTCTTGAATGGTGGGACCGACCATCAAGTTTCGTCGACGTGCTTTGAGGTCTCAAAACTACCTGATGTGGAATGAAATAGTGTGGATGACTGGGAATTTTATTATCGGTTTCTGACATGTGTCCCATTGAAAGATATTCTTCCATAAATTCTAGGTACATGTTTTTTAATTCCACATCATTCGACAATTTTCTTTCGAGCGACAAAAACCGCCGTTTAGCAACTTCAAATGAAAGCCGAAGTGCATTAGGGCTCGACTTATAAGGCAGCTTCATCTGAAAACGACCCGACGGTAAAATTTTCAAATTACCAGCGAATTGTTTTTCGCACAGTTGAAGCGCTGGAGAAAGAATTTTTATGGGGGAAGGCAAATTTGCAATTGTTTTCAATTGTGCAAAGTTGGGTATAAAATTCCGGAAGAATCCGCATAATCCTAAGAATTATTTAATTTCTTTTGGAGTTTTAGGTATTGCAAATTTTTGAATTGCTTTGACTTTATCTGGGTTAGGTTTTATACCATCTGTTGTTATTATATGACCAAGGAATGCTGTTTCCGTTTTCATAAATTCGCATTTGTCGAGTTGGAGTTTAAGATTAGCTTCTCTTAGTTGGTTAAATACCTTTCTGAGTGATAGTATGTGTTCCTCCAATGAAGTGGAGTAAACTATAGTGTCATCCAGATACCCAAGGCAATCCTTTTAAAAAAGATCTTCCAAAAGATTATTCATGCATCTGTGAAATGTTGCCGGTGGATTTTTAAGACCAAATGGCATACGTGTGTATTCGTAATGGCCATGTTTAGTTGAGAAAGCTGTTTTTGCAATAGATTCAGGATCCATTTGAATTTGATTAAATCCCTTAGATAAATCAATGGTGGTGAAGTATTGGCATTTTCCCAGTTTGTCGAGAATTTCGTCCAGGACTGGAATTGGAAATTTGTCATCTATTATTTATGAAATAAAAAGTAAAACCAGTCATTTCGACTGGTGTGGTAGACTAGTGTTAAATTTATTAATAAATTTTAATAATATACAACTATTTAAAATAAAAAACTTTTAATGTAAACTCTCTATTATTATACCCTTGCAGAGGGTATTATAAAATTGGTCAGATGTTTGTAACGCACAGAAGGAGACGTTTCTGACCTCATAAAGTATATATATTCTTGATCAGCATGAGAAGCTGAGTTGATATAGCCATGTCCGTCTGTCCGTCTGTCCGTCCGTCCGTCCGTCTGTGCGAATGCGTTTTACTCAGCCGTCTTAAGAGCTATCGGGAAATATGAAATTTTTTTTCGGGTTTTTTATTACCCCGTATGAAAGTATGAAAACTATCAGGATCGGACATATAGCTCACGAAGAACTAGAAAAAACATTTTCATACAAATCGGAGTATGCTATGAAATTTACATATGTGATTGTAAAATAATTGGAAAAAAATTGTAAAATTGTTTTGTTTGTATATTGATGAATTGAGTTGCAGAAAACAAATTTTGAACATGTAAAATTATTATTACCAAGGACTGCAAGGGTATATAACTTCGGCATAGCCGATGTTAGCTTCTTTGATATTTTTCATTAATTAACCCTTGGGATTGTCTTTTTATTTTCGGATTTTATTTTTATACCCTTGTTGTTTTTATTTGTTTTTATTAATTCCACATGTGGTCTTCTTTGTTTTTATTAATTGCACATGTGGTCTTATTGCCTATATTTCGAGAGTGTGCCCGTACCCCGCCTTAGTGTATTATACCCTTTTAGTGTGACCAAATTCGGTTATCGGGGAAATTCACTGAGACGAGTAGCGGGCTTATTTAAAATATTGTAAACACCTATTTATTAAGAAAAAATGATAAAGATTAGTTTGTATTGGTCGGATTAAATCTTTTGGTTTTTCGCAGATGCAACTTGCTCGTTGCATCGCCGGAAGAGAAGAGAGACGCCGTCTCTCAACCTATCGAGGACTTATCGCTAACCATCGATACTTATTACTAACATCGATACTTATTACTAACAATCGATACTTATTACTAACAATCGATACTTATTACTAACAGTCGATACTTATTACTAACAATCGATATATGCATGAGCATTTAACAGACTTTAAATAATTGGAATCTTACAACTCGGCCGTCCTGACGAGGAATCGACCTCGATTCCAATTGGTAACAACGGAGGGGGGTAAATAAGGATCTTAAGTGGCTGGTGTCGCCTTTGTTTGGCTATCAGAAGTGCAATCTTGATCAGGGGCAACCCATAGCTTTAATTTGGAGGCTTCTAGGACCCCATCATATGGTAGTTGGGTGATTTGGGAGCCCTCTACATCCCGGATAACATATCGGTCATTCGGAAGTTTCTTATGAACCACATACGGACCACGATACCGCCTAATAAGCTTTTTGTTCGTGCCTGCCGAGGTATCCACATTCTTAATAACTACGAAATCCCCCTCCTCAAAACTAACGGCAGGGAGGTGATGCTTCGAATAATATTCCGAATTATATTCTTGGGACTTAACAATGTTACGGAAGGCTAATCTCCGGACGTCTACCTCTGAGGCATCGACCTCCTCAGTTCTCTCACCCAACCGTTCGGTTAGTTCATCTACTACCACACCTCGTTGTTCAACGCCGAATAGAAGTACGGAAGCGGCAAATTTGGTTGTGGAGTGGACGGAGTTATTCAATGCAAACTCTATGTTCGGCAGTTGTTGGACCCAATCTGCGTGGTCCACCGGTTCCGTCAGTTTACCCAACATGGGGCCCAACACACGGTTAACCCGTTCGACTTGGCCGTTGGCCCGGGGTGAGGCAGTGGCATTCAGCACATGAATTATATTATTGGCCTTCAGAAATTCTTCAAACTCGGAGGAAGTAAAGCAGGTACCTCGATCACTGATGATTCGGCGGGGTCTACTGTAATTTGCGAAATACTGAGATTCTAATGTCTGGCATACTTCACGTGAATTAGTCGTGGCGGCAGGGTACAGCTTCACAAATTTGGTGAAAGCGTCAATGACAACCAGAAGATACTTTTTCTTAGAACGTATGGACGGAAGGGGGCCCAAATGGTCAATATGGACGGTATCAAACGGAAGGGGCACTTTCGGAATACTATGTAGCGTGACACGGTGGTCTGAAGCGGACGCGGAGTAGTAGATACACTTGAGGCAATTTTTAATGTAATTGTTAACGTAAGACTTCATACACGGGAACCAGTAATGCTTCTTGATCTGTGCACAACATTTCTCCGTGGCCATATGGCCAAGCTTCTCGTGCACTACTCGTATGACATGATTTACCATTTCGGAAGGGACATAAAGTTGGGGTATACTCGTCGAGGACAGGCGGTACACTACTCCATCTCGCAGTTCGAAATTCGCTATCTCATATTTCTCTAACTCATCTCGGAGTTTGACAATCTCAGGGTCCCGGTTCTGGGTTAACTGCAGTTGGAAGTCAAGGTTTATATCGTCAACGTATGCGGCAGTTTCTATTCTACTTAGAGCATCAGCATGGGGCATACCAACCCCCGAGCGGTGTACAATCGTGTAGTTATAGTTTTCTAACAGCAGGGCCCAGCGAGCAATCTTGGCGGAATGTCCACCATTTCTCAGTGTCAGCGCAAGGGAATTACAATCGGTCACGATCTTGAACGGGATGAACTTAAGGTACGTCTCAAAACGTTTTAAGGAATACACTATAGCTAACGTCTCTAGCTCATAACTGTGTAGTTTCGATTCAGCGGCGGAGGCCATCTTAGAGAAGTAGGACACTGGGTGTAATTTACCGTCTGTTTGTTTCTGGAGGAGCACTGCTCCGAAACCAATTGAACTAGCATCGCAGTGTAACTCTGTTTCAGACTTCGGGTTGTAAATAGATAACACGGGGGATTCGATCAATTTCAACTTCAGTGTTCGGAAGGCTTCAAGGCATTCATCGGAGAAGACATAAGGGGTATCTTTTCTTAACAATCGGGACAGCGGACACGCAATCTTAGCGAAACCTGATACAAATCGGCGGAAGTATGAGAATAGGCCTAGGCAACGCTCTAATTCCTTGCTATCCCTTGGAATGGGCAAATCCCGTATCGCCTGAATATGAGCTGGTTTAGGCGTGATACCGGCGGAATTGGCTAAGTAGCCCAAGTACTCTAGTTCCCTATACGCAAAACGGCATTTCGTCAGCTTCAGGCATAGCCCGTTCACTCTTAACACATACAATATTTCCTTCAGAATCTCAAGGTGGGTTTCAAAGTCATGCGACGCGACTAGAATGTCGTCCATATATATCACCAGTTGACCTCGGTTTATAAATTCCTTAAGGACAAAATAAACGAATCTAGCGAACACGGAAGGGCCATTACAAAGTCCGAAGGGCATTCGTACATATTCAAACTGGCCATCAGGGGTTACAAAAGCAGTATATTTGATTGAGTCTGGGTGCATTTTCACATGGTGGAAACCGTTCTTCAAGTCCAAGATGGTGAAGAATGATTTGCCACCCAGATGTTCAATGCAATCATCTAACAGAGGAATCGGAAAATGATCTCGAACTGTAATTTTGTTCAACGGGCGGTAATCTACACACTTTCTTAGCGTGTTGTCTTTTTTGCGTACAGGGACAATCGCGGCAGCGTAAGGGGAACTACTGTGGCGAATAATGCCAGCTTTCAAGAGATCGTCACAAATCTCACGCACCTCGATGCGTTCGTGGTGCGACAGACGGCGGGGGCGGCAGAAAATCGGAGTTTGGCTAGTCAATTCTATTTTCATCTCATAGTTCATAGGCTTGATTAAATCTGGATCAACTTGTACATACGAAGCGGAAATAATAGACTTAAGGGCTGCGGTTTGCTCTTCCCGTAACGCGGGCTCTATATCAAAGTCTAATTCACTGACAGCAGGGAGCTCAATGGAATTTATCACCATAAGTGCATCGTTCAATGTTTCCGAAGGTACAGCAGAAGTTTTCGGAAGGGGAGAATCAGACAACAATTCGGCAGGCACAATCTCATTCCTATCACACTCTATATCAAAGTCTAATTCACTGACAGCAGGAAGCTCAATGGAATTTATCGCCATAAGTGCATCGTTCAATGTTTCCGAAGGTACAGCAGAAGTTTTCAAAAGGGGAGAATCAGACAACAATTCGGCAGATGCAATCTCATTCCTATCATACGGCAGTATCACTCTCTCTTTCATAAATATGTCAAAGGACTTCAGAACACCAGTAAGTTTTGGATTTATACATTCAGTCTGTTTATTCATGAGTATCAACGATTCTTTTTCATATTTCAGTTCTTTCAGTTTACATAGTCTAATATTAATTTTATACAGAAGATCTCTACCTATAATCATCGGCAGTTCAGTTGCTTGGTTCGTCAGGACTTCAAACGTATGTATTATCTGTGTGTTGCGGAGGCGAACCCTACACTGAACTTGGCCTAAGGACAGAAGTTGGCTATTTCCTAGGCCACGGCAGTTCAAAGTACGGGGGCTAAGACGGCAGTTGGAGGGGACTTCAGATTCACGGATAAAGCTCTTTGGGCTGCCCGAATCAAGGAGAGAAAACATATCTATAAATTTCCTATCTTGCACTTCATCACAAACAAAAGCAACACTCACCAGTTGTAAATGGTCTAGTCGAACTCCTGCTTCATCAGCGGCGGCAGCAATGAAATTGGTGGCTTTTCCAATTCGAGACGGGCAGTTCTTGTAGATGTGGCCCACTATGCCACACTTGAAACACGAATTCGGCGGTCTTATTGGTTTCGGGCATTGACTCTTGTAATGCCCCCATCCTGAGCAGTTGAAACATCTGGTCTCACTCGTAGCGGTGCCCGATGATTTGTTTCCAGGCGCCACGGCAGTTGTTGTTGGCTGCGCCTTCACGCTGTTGCTCTGTCGGGAGGCAGCGTCCTGCATACGGAGGCGTTCGTAACGTTCCAGTAAGGGCTTCAGTTCGGCCACCGTCCGGGCTGAGTACAGCATGCCGACTCGAGTAGAATTGTCCCGCAATCCATCAATTATCAGGTCGACCAGCTCGTTCTCCGGTATCGGAGCATTCATGGCAATCTCTTGCATCTCGATTGCGAATCTCAAACATCCCTCGCCTGCCTTGATGCGCCGGCCACGCAGAGCGTGGTACACTTCCTCGACGCTACACGAGCGTCCAAATTCTCGCAAGAGGATTGCTTTTAATTCTTCGTAGCTGTGCACCGATACCGTGCGCAGCAGCACCGCCGCCGTACCTTCCAGCATGCGACGGCATGCGATCAAACGTAGGCGGTCGTTCAACTGCAGGATTCCAAATGCGTCTTCCAGGTCATTCAGCCATTTCTTCACGTCATATGCGTTATCCGCTGAAAATCGAGCCACCATGCTCTCAATGACACTCACGTCACTGACTTGCTGCCTCGGTGCTTGGAATTCGTCAATCCCTTGCTGCAGCTTGAGGATCTGATGTTGCAGCTGTAGCAACTCATGTTGTTTCTGCAGCGTCGCCAGTTGCTCATCCAGGCTGCGGGAGGCGGAAGTGGCCGGTGTGATGGCGGCCGCGGAAGTCGGTACGGGGGGCACTAGAGCGGGCATCTCTTCCCATGGGTCCGCGTCGAGACCGATGACGGGGGCGGCGAGCAAGGCCGCAACCCGCATGGCAGACATATAGTCGGCGGGCACAGCATCCGCAGGTACAGTGGATGTGGCAGCGGCGGCAGGTACCGTAATGGATGCGGCGGGCCAGCAGGGGCGAGTGTGACAGCGGTTAGCCCAGCAAGGGCGGATGCAGCAGCGGCGGGCCCGGCAGGGGCGGATGCAGCGGCGGCGGGCCCAGCAGGGGCGGATGCAGCAGCGGCGGGCCCAGCAGGGGCGGATGCGGCAGCGGCGGGCCCAGCAGGGGCGTGTGCGGTAGCAGTCGGCCCAGCAGGGGCGGATGCAGCAGTGGTTGGCCCAGCAGGGGCGTATGCAGCAGCGGAGGGCCCGGCAGGGGCGGATGCAGCAGCGGCGGGCCCAGCAGGGGCGGAGGCAGCAGTGGTTGGCCCAGCAGGGGCGTATGCAGCAGCGGAGGGCCCGGCAGGGGCGGACGCAGCAGCGGCGGGCCCAGCAGGGGCGGATGCAGCAGCGGTTGGCCCAGCAGGGGCGGATGCAGCGGCGGCGGGCCCAGCAGGGGCGGATGCAGCAGCGGCGGGCCCAGCAGGGGCGGATGCAGCAGCGGTTGGCCCAGCAGGGGCGGATGCAGCAGCGGAGGGCCCGGCAGGGGCGGATACAGCAGCGGCTGGCCCAGCGGGGGCGGATGGAGCGGCGGCGGGCCCGGCAGGGGCGAGTGTGGCAGCGGTTGGCCCAGCAGGGGCGAATGCAGCAGCGGAGGGCCCAGCAGGGGCGGATGCAGCAGCGGTTGGCCCAGCAGGGGCGGATGCAGCAGCAGTTGGCCCGGCAGGGGTGAGCATGTCAGTCGTTGGCCCGGCAGGGGCGAATGTGGCATCAGTTAGCCCAGCAGGGGCGAATATGTCAGCCGTTGGCCCGGCAGGGGCGAATATGTCAGCCGTTGGCCCGGCAGGGGCTCGTATAGCAGCAGTTGGCCCGGCGGGGACGAATATGTCAGCCGTTGGCCCGGCAGGCGCGGATGTGGCATCAGTTAGCCCAGCAGGGGCTCGTATAGCAGCAGTTGGCCCGGCGGGGGCGAGCATGTCAGCGGTTGGCCCGGCAGGGGCGAATATGTCAGCCGTTGGCCCGGCAGGGGCTCGTATAGCAGCAGTTGGCCCGGCGGGGACGAATATGTCAGCCGTTGGCCCGGCAGGCGCGAATGTGGCATCAGTTAGCCCAGCAGGGGCTCGTATAGCAGCAGTTGGCCCGGCGGGGGCGAGCATGTCAACGGTTGGCCCAACCTGGGCGAGTACGGCAGCAGCGTGCCCAGCAGGAGCAAGTGTGGCGGCAGTTGGCCCAGCCGCGGCGGGCCTGGCAGGGGCAAGTATGTCCGCAGTTGGCCCAGCAGCGGCGGGCCCGGCAGGGGCGAGTATGTCGGCAGTTGGCACAGCGGCTCTCGGTACTGCAGCGGGAGTCACAGCAGTGGGTGCGCCAGCAGCGGTGGGCGTGGAGGCGGCCGTTCTCGATGTGGAACGTGTGGCCTGCCGTGTCCCGAAATATTTATCTTTTCGGGTGGTCATCCCACTTCTGAGTTGTAAACACCTATTTATTAAGAAAAAATGATAAAGATTAGTTTGTATTGGTCGGATTAAATCTTTTGGTTTTTCGCAGATGCAACTTGCTCGTTGCATCGCCGGAAGAAAGGAGAGACGCCGTCTCTCAACCTATCGAGGACTTATCGCTAACCATCGATACTTATTACTAACAATCGATACTTATTACTAACAATCGATACTTATTACTAACAATCGATATATGCATGAGCATTTAACAGACTTTAAATAATTGGAATCTTACAATATTCTTGATGTTTACATTCGGCCAATCCTGACATTTGATCGACCTCGATCATACAATTTAACATACATACAATATACAATATACATACATTTACAAATGCTGCTTATCAAATACATATTGCAAACAGGAACTCACAGTTTTATCACACGCATGCATCCACGGCTTGAGTCGGGCTGATTCTAAGACCGGGGAGTGACATCTACATTGCGAATGGCAATAATGGTGCCTTATGCCTTAAGGCGTACCGCTTTTCATTGCGCTCCTGCGATAAGAGTTCTTGAGGCCAATTTCCGATTAAGCTGAAAACAGACCTCGTCATCGAGAGAATTTTCAGTTTTCATGAAAACTTTCTGTCACATGAAAATGAACCTTAGTAGTTATGAGGAACATAAACATTCTCTAAGGTCTAGCCTCAAAAATATATAGGTCATAAATTCATTTGCGGCACTGAGATCTCTGCTCAGGAAGCTGCCTATTGCTGTTATGTCAATATCCAATATAACCGCAAAGATAGATTTGTTAAAACTGATTTACCACATCTTCGAGTTAAATTACTCGAATCTAGACAACAATTGCAAAGTTTGCCTTAGGATTCAACTGATATCTTTGTAAAAGGGCTACTTGACCATTATGTAGAAAGGTCAATTATTCTCGAGGAACTCTGTTTAGCGGATTTTGCATCCAATTATGAATTTAGCATTAGGTCTCATCGAAATACTGCGAGTGAGGAAGAAGGAGGGTTACAGGAGGTACTATTGCTTTGCGAGATGGTAGTGGCTATATCTCGTTAAGAAAATGGCCTTATATTTCAGATACAGAAAATATAATAACCCAGATAGGCAAAATTATTTAGGGAATTAGTTATGTTGTATTTTCCATGGAGGAACGAGCAAATAGAATTAGTTCAGAAAAATTGTAAAGAGTTTTACATTGAACATGAGGAAGTTATAAGGTCCAGTTTCAACAAATACAATGTATTCGACAAGAACAAGTTCTTCTTCTTAGCTCTCAGCTCAATTTGTAAAACTTAAATGGCAATGACTACAGGATACGGACAATGATATCTGTGTCAATAAACTCCCGCCAGTAATTTCGCCTGAAAATCTGGCAATGTTGTCTCTGAATATTAGGCAAAAAACTTTTCTCACTCATGTTCAACAATGAAATTTTCCATGAATTTGTAGGTGCCGGTGCAAGTGTTGGCAAAAGTAGGCTTATTTATAATTGCTCCTACAGTCAGGTTTTTGGAACAGGAGGTTCCACACTCCATTCCATGTTTTCTCTTCCTATAAACCAGTCTGGGTCTGCTTTTATGGATTTGAGTTCTGATCTTCTAAATAAACTTCGAACTAGGTTCATTGACTTTTTATTATTGACGATATATGTATCTATGGTTGGTGCTAAAATGTTTTCATATTTACATTCTCGCCTTAAGCAAATGTTTCATAATCGAGTTCCTCCTTTCGGGTGCATTTCTGTAATCGTGTTTGGCGATCTTAGACAACTACGCCCTATAGGTGACCGTTGGATTTTTCAATCTACATTTATCTTTATCCCACCAATCTTTTTCTTTAGCTTTAAATAACATGGCATCCGGCCAAATGACTAGTAGATATTGATTTGTTTAAGTTGAGAGTTTTTGACGCTAGTCAAGTTCCAGATGAAGCAATTCATCTGGTTCTTAGTAATACAGATACAGATTTTTATAACAGGGCAAAATTAACTTCTATTCCCACTGAGGAACATATTTCAGATGCTGAATGTATCAAAGGTGCTCATTTAACTGAAACAATGTAGACACCTCAGATAGTCTCGTGAATGAAGCCATAGGTACCTTAATGGATATAGATTTTAGTACTTCAGTTAGCCCAGCAGGGGCTCGTATAGCAGCAGTTGGCCCGGCGGGGGCGAGCATGTCAACGGTTGGCCCAACCTGGGCGAGTACGGCAGCAGCGTGCCCAGCAGGAGCAAGTGTGGCGGCAGTTGGCCCAGCCGCGGCGGGCCTGGCAGGGGCAAGTATGTCCGCAGTTGGCCCAGCAGCGGCGGGCCCGGCAGGGGCGAGTATGTCGGCAGTTGGCACAGCGGCTCTCGGTACTGCAGCGGGAGTCACAGCAGTGGGTGCGCCAGCAGCGGTGGGCGTGGAGGCGGCCGTTCTCGATGTGGAACGTGTGGCCTGCCGTGTCCCGAAATATTTATCTTTTCGGGTGGTCATCCCACTTCTGAGTTGTAAACACCTATTTATTAAGAAAAAATGATAAAGATTAGTTTGTATTGGTCGGATTAAATCTTTTGGTTTTTCGCAGATGCAACTTGCTCGTTGCATCGCCGGAAGAGAAGAGAGACGCCGTCTCTCAACCTATCGAGGACTTATCGCTAACCATCGATACTTATTACTAACAATCGATACTTATTACTAACAATCGATACTTATTACTAACAATCGATATATGCATGAGCATTTAACAGACTTTAAATAATTGGAATCTTACAATATTCTTGATGTTTACATTCGGCCAATCCTGACATTTGATCGACCTCGATCATACAATTTAACATACATACAATATACAATATACATACATTTACAAATGCTGCTTATCAAATACATATTGCAAACAGGAACTCACAGTTTTATCACACGCATGCATCCACGGCTTGAGTCGGGCTGATTCTAAGACCGGGGAGTGACATCTACATTGCGAATGGCAATAATGGTGCCTTATGCCTTAAGGCGTACCGCTTTTCATTGCGCTCCTGCGATAAGAGTTCTTGAGGCCAATTTCCGATTAAGCTGAAAACAGACCTCGTCATCGAGAGAATTTTCAGTTTTCATGAAAACTTTCTGTCACATGAAAATGAACCTTAGTAGTTATGAGGAACATAAACATTCTCTAAGGTCTAGCCTCAAAAATATATAGGTCATAAATTCATTTGCGGCACTGAGATCTCTGCTCAGGAAGCTGCCTATTGCTGTTATGTCAATATCCAATATAACCGCAAAGATAGATTTGTTAAAACTGATTTACCACATCTTCGAGTTAAATTACTCGAATCTAGACAACAATTGCAAAGTTTGCCTTAGGATTCAACTGATATCTTTGTAAAAGGGCTACTTGACCATTATGTAGAAAGGTCAATTATTCTTAATGGATATACCTTAATGGATATAGATTTTAGTACTTCATCTACATCTTAATCCCACTATCCTTACAGCATCCTTGTTGGGCTTCTTTGTGGGAACGTTTTAAGTTTTTCAAACTCAGAAGCAATTCATCTGTTTCTTAGTAATAGGGATACAGATTTATATATATAACAGGCCAAAATTAATTTCTATTCCTGAGGAACATATTTCAGATGCTGCAGATTGTATCAAAGCTGCTCGTTTAGCAGTGAAAGTGTTAGAGAAAGGAACGCTTACCGACTACCGATAGTGGTGGGGTCCTGTAGAGAATATATTGTAAGGCGAAAGAGAATGTGAACAAAACGCGAGAGAAAAACTGGAAATGGTTTAATAAAGGTCGAAAATCAACAGGATAATATAAGGTTGACGAGCTGGTGGCTGGACTTGAGTAGTGTGTGCAGTACATTTTCATTTCTAACACTGATAATGAATTCCGGACATCGAATTCTAAATCAATCATAGCATTCCTAAATCTTGCAACTTTTGTCAATTGCTGGCACGCCTGAACTTTCTCCCATAAATCATTTATTTTATTAATATATATTATCCATGTCCGGTCGGACTCTATTCTTAAATATCTCCTGGTTAACATTAGCGTTCTGGAATTCGCATTCCAGCTTAACTCTCCTTTGCTTTCATCCAACTTTTCAAACATTGTTGTATTTGCTTCACTGTTTTCCGAATTACCAGTGCCCTGCCTGCTTGACTTTCCTTTGGCTAGTGAAGTGAAATAAAGGTGGTTGGTTACTTCACTCTGAAGCATTAAGTAGCATATGTCCGTTACTTCGTTAAGAATTTTGCTAATTAGCTTACTAGCATCTAACTCTATCTTTTTCAGCCTTTTATGCAACTCGTACAAGCAGTACGCTAACAATTTTTTAGTTTTGGTAGGGAACGTTTTATATGGTGTATGTATGTGAGATTAATGTGATATATATTGATACATTTAATGTATTTACTTATCTAATTTTTTTATGTTTTTTTTATATATTTTTTTGTTATTGACTCTTCAACGGGCAACTTGCTCTAAAATATAATATTTTATTTGATTTCTATAAGCAAATTTAATTATTTATTAATATATTTTTTTTTTTTTTAATTCTATTTATCCACTTTTTTCTACTTTCCATACTCGATCATTGCAGTAATCTTCCTTCCTAATATGTTGTATGACTACACCGGCCACACTCCAGAGGGCAATGTAGTTATCGCTTCCGCTTTACAATATTTGTTCAATTTATTTTATTTATGTATCGCAGTGCATTATGTTTTTTTTGCGCTGTCGGTTCACTATTCTTGGTTTGGCCAGACGGTGCTGGTTCTGGCTCCACATGCTGCTTTTTTGCTGGGGAACAGGTGCCGGCTGCCGTGCAATACTTGTGTGTGTACGTGTAGAGGCAAATCATCATTAACGGTCTCGAGGAAGAAGGACGGGTTTTTTTAAGCTCCCGCGATTAACCGATTTTTCATATTTTTTATATTGTTTTATCGGCATCGGGATCGATATTTAAATTTTATTATTAAATCTAACTTGCACCGTACCACTCGATGCGTTTTTGTGTGTTAATAATTTTCTTCCTCTCTCTTCCCACCTTAATCTCACTTTTTTCTTGTAAATCACAAGCAACGCTCATTTGGTCTTGTCTTGCAATTTCTTTGAGTTCTTGTTGCAGTGTTTTCTGTTATTGTGATTTCTAGATCCCGCGCTCGCGCTCATTAACTTTTTTCTCGTTTTTGTTTTACTCGTCGCCGTTATTGTGCGTCTGTAATATAGACAGTGCTCTCTTTTTATACCTTACACCCATAGGGTGAAATGGTATAAAGTCGCCAAAATGTATGGAACAGGCAGAACGAAGCATCTCCGACCCCACAAAGTATATATATTCTTGATCAGGATCAACAACCGAGTCGATCTAGCCATGTCCAGTCGGAAAGAAATTTCAACGCTTGACTCTCCTTTGGTTAGTGAAGTGAAATAGAGGTGTTCGGTTACTCCACTCTGTCCCTTACTTCGTTATGAATTTTGCTAATTAACTTACTAACATCTAACTCCAAAATATTGCTCTGTGGCCAACAGTGTTGGTTGTGCCGTTACACATTTATTAATACTCTCCTGTTGGTGTACTTCACTGCACAATTAACAGACCATTTTAAACCTGTCAATAAGTGCCAAGCCTAGAAACTTATAGCACCGCTGTGCTTTATGTCCGGCAACTTTGCAAATTGGACATTTATCTTCGAATACCGCATAGTTTTTCAAAGTTAATTTAAAATTATAAAAATAGTATAAAATAATTGAAACAATTATTTCTTTTGTTAAAGCAGAGTGCTACGCCACATTTTTCGCACATTGTCTGTGAAAAACCAGTGCAGTTTGGATATTTGCATCTTGTTCTGTTGTCAGTCCACGTTGGCCAATGCCCAATCTGATCTTGACGCACCATCTGATTCGGTACATGTTGAGTTGGACCTCTCTGCTTTTTTTTCTGCAATTCATTTTCAACAGAATAACTTCGCTTTCCAGTTTTAGTTTTTGTGTCTACTTTTCTCAAAACTTCAGCGATGTCTAGCCGAAACTCTGATGAGCTTAAACGTTTTTTTGTCGATGCATTTTCTTTATGCACTCGTTTATACAACAACCAAGCGTTGCTGACTGTCAAGTCCAGCAGGTGATAAAAAACACGAACTTGCCAGCGTCTGCTTCTTATCCAAATTTTATACCTTCCAATTATGCTATCTATGAGATCAACGCCACCCATATAGCTATTATATTGTGCTATTGCAAATGGACGGTCAATATGAATATAATCCTTTCGGACTTTGTTGTAACGTCGGGCTGTGTCTTTGGGATTTATTCCAGCGTAATTGGATGCCAAAGTAACGATTTTGTTATCCACCCATGAAGTTAGCGAAATGTCCACTCCACCGTAGTCGGCAACATGTTCCACTGATGTATCTCGTGATATTTTTTTTTAAGTTTATCTGGTCAATGGATTTATGATTTGGAATTCGGTTTTTTTTATTGTTCCTAAAGCTAGAATTCCTCCTTCCGTCAAGTACTTCAAAAGGGGTAAGGAGTTAAAATAATTATCAAAGTATAATCGATAATTACGATGCCTGGGCATATCTCTAGCCAATCTGACGACGCAGTTTGATGCCGCACCCAAATCTGGCTCGTTAGGCAGTACTTTATTTTCATTTCCACTATCTATTTCGAATTTGTAGCAGAAGCCTAAATTATCGCTAAGTACAAAAATCTTATAGCCCCATTTATGAGGCTTGTTAGGATTGTACCTTTTCATGTGGTTCTTAGCCTTTGTTGAACATATCTGTTCATCAACACACAACAATTGTTCCATAGGAACTTTATTAAAATTTTTGTTCAGTTCATCGATTATTGGCCTGATTTTGAATAGCCGATCGTGACAGGAGTGTGACAAAGGCAGGGCTTTATCATTGTTGTTAAAGTGAATGTGACGCCTAATCATCTCAAATGTTTTTTGCGACATTCTGTATCGCTGGTACTCCAATTATTGTTGATCAATATTGAGTAATCCTTGGAAGACGCGAAATTGACATTATAATATTATTCCAACAAACTGTCGAATATCTAAGGACGTAAAATTGACATGTGTATTAGGGTCTTTTTGGCGAATATAAAGATTTGTTTCGATTGTAATTTCATCAATCAGGTCTTTTGGAAAAAGATACAAAAAAAATTGTATTGGCTCTGATAGTTCCATTAGTTCCGGAGGCAACATAGTACTCCCTAGAAACTACAGTTGATTTTCGTTCAAAATTAAACTGCGTTGTCTCCATAGCAAGTTTCTTTTCAGATCAGGGTTATTAGTGGAAACATTTGGCACAGAATCATCCATGAGATTTGAATTTGAAACGTCTAAGGCATTACTCGGTGGATTTTGGTCATCGATGTCATCTTCATCCGTACTACTTGCATCTTTCTCATCTGGATAAAAATCGCTTTCCTCATCGGCAGAAAAGTCAAGTTCATGCTCGCTATCAAAACTGTTGAAATAATTTTCAACCTGTGAAGCTGTTAAACCTTTTCCTGACATATTTCCTGCGTAAGAAGTATATATGTATGTTGTAAGGAAGCTCTGGCTGGGGTACAATTCTCAGTCCCAGAGTCCAGTCTACAGAACATTTATTTGATCTGGAGACCTTGACGAGTATTAGGATAAGGGATCGAGACCACCTGAAGGGGAAAAAGGGAAGGGAAAGGGGTAGTAGGAGAGTCCAAGAGGAGTAGCAACGACTGATCTCGTCTGCCAAGCGAAGCCCGCTTGGCCGAGAGCCGTTGCCTCTTGAACTGGGAGAAGGAAGCGTGAAAGGAAATGTTAGTGGGGTTATTAGACAGGGATGGTGAAGAGGAACTGCAACGACTGATCTCGTCTGACAAGCGAAGCCCGCTTGGCCGAGATCCGTTGCCTCCTCACCTGGAGTGACTGAGCCTAGGGACCAGCGACTGACTTCGACTGCAGGAGAATAACTCATCCTGCCGAAGTCCGCTGATCCTTTGGCTCCACTCACACAGTTAAGTGGGTAAGGAAAAGGGAAGGGAAAGGGTATACGAAAGTTCGGTGCCGAATAAAGAAATAATGCCGGGCTTAGATTAAGTGATCATGTTGTAATATTTATTAGTAATTAATTAATCCTAAACATTTTTGGGTATCTGGGTCCCTACCGCACTCAAGTAGAAATAAAGGGGACTTTGGTCACGGGCTCACCTGTTATTCCTGAAGGAGCTCTCTCTAGTCTTGGTTTTTTCCTTGGTGGCACTTGTTGGTTTCTCTCACTGTTTCGCAAATTGACTGAACACTCACGTAGCTACTGGCGAAGTGATTTTCTCCTAATTCTAACTCGCTGTCGAAACCCACCCTTGCTCTGCCTTCTTATGTCCTAACGGTGAAAACATACGATGCGTCTTGTGCTTTGGCACGCGTGACGATCGCCGTCTCTCTTTTTTTACTTTCGATTCTTTGCTTTTCCATTTGGCGTCAGCTCGCGGCGCAGCGACCGATGCTGAGAGATTGCCCACTCAGCGACGCGTCGATGCCGCTGCCACGCCAAGTCGTTAGTCAGAAAGAGATAGATTTAGAACATGAGCATCGTCTGTCAAAAAGAACTACAGTTAATTCCATGTTGGAACATTTAGATATGCCCTCCATGGGCGTAACGAAAGATAACCAACAAAGGGGCCCTGCATGGGCGTAGTTTACTTAAATATATACATCAGAAGGGGAACGGTAATGGGGTGTCAGACGCTGCCAAGTATTGTGACTCGTCACAATGTAGTCTCATAAAACACATACGACAAACCCAAGACAGTTTCTATGACACATAACATATGTATAAACTCATAACAACATATAATATAACCACAAATACTCTATGTTGCATATATACAACAAAATAAATTCTGTAAAATATAACTTCGAATAGTTGTTTGCTGTATATCTGCAACATACCGATTTTTCAATTCTACACACAATACACAACAAGAAACATCAAAACATGCATTTCAAATATATCTACCTTTGGTTTTTTCCAGTTTTTCTTATAGAAATATTTTAATAAAATTTTGCAGCACAATATTTTTGACGCACACAAGTTGTGCTTCTCACAAAATTGGCGGGAAAGTCAACATATGTTTCACAAAACATCTAGAAGTGTGCCCAAACCAAATTATATATAAAATACGTATGTTTTAGATGTACAACAAATAGCCACATTCGATTTGTTCGATTTTCATTGCGAAAAAATACATTTTAAGCGGTATGTTGCAGATATGCAACATACCTTTTATGCAACTCGTGTCGGTAACAATTTTTCAGTTTTGGTAGGGAACATTTTTGTCTTATGTATGTAAGATGTGTGCTGGGTTGCTGGTCGTTTTTGTAGCCCTGGCGAATAAGAGAAGAGGCAGAAAGTCGGCGGAGAGTCGAGAAGTAGCATCGTCGGTGAAAAGTGGTCTGCGAGTGACGCCGAAAGTCGTCGGTAAAATAAGTAGAAGAATCAAGTCGCTTTAAAACGTTGAATTAATTAAGCCTAATTTCTGAACCCTATTGAACTAATTTGTTTTTGTAAACTGATATAGCATTAAAACTCTCTATTTGTTTTTATACAAATAAATCCATTATATTTTATTACATTGGGGCTCAACCTCGTGCTATCGGTTAATATAAAGACAATCAGTGCTTAGGTTGTGAAATGGTTTTTAGAAGTTGGTAAAAATCATTAAGTTGTAAGTTGCTATTGGAAAATTACATTCCATTACATTTGGGGGCTCAACCTCGTGCTATCGGTTAATATAAAGACAATCAGTGCTTAAGTTGTGAAATGGTTTTTAAAAGTTGTTAAAAATCACTTAAAGTTTTAAGTTGCTGACGCTGAAAATCGAAGCTGACGAGGTGAAACAGGGTAACTCAGGCATTCAAGCAGACGATTTTGCTAAAGTGGTACCCAACTATGATGGACAAAGAATGCCTGTGGAGATGTGGTTCAATAATTTTGAACTGAATGCTGAGGCCTCTGGGCTAACTATGAAGCAAAAATATGTTCAGGCACGATTCTAAAATGATTAAAGTTGCAAAGTTATTTTTAGATTCAACTCCAGTTCGCAGTTATGATGATCTTCGTGACCAGTTGGAAAACGAATTTGGCATGGACGACGTATGTAGCGCTAATATACATCAGTAGCTACGTGAGCGTAAGATGCTCAAAGAGGAAATCTTTCGGGAGTACATGTTTCATATGAAGTCAATCGCAGCAGAAGGCAATTTAGATATGAAATCGGTACTGCGCTATATAGTAGACGGTTTGAACATGAAGAACGACTTAAAGATCAACTTATATTGCGCCCAGTCATTCAGAGAGCTACGAGAAAAATTTGAAATCTATCAGCACGCAATGGAAATGGCAAAGATCGATGTGCCACAAGGTATGAAGAAAGTTTGCCAGAGAAACTACGAGAAAAAGCCTCGTTGCTTTAACTGCGGATCGAGCGAGCATCTTAGAAAGGAATGCAATGTGACAACAAAATGTATCATATCTCAAAGAACTGTCCAAAGATTGCGAATATTGGTGCAGTGTATAATTCGAAGCCATTGGAGACTCCAAACATTGGTGTAGTACAAAATCCAAAACGCATAAAGGAAGTGGACATAAAAGGTTGCAACATTAACGCTTTGGTTGACACAGGAGTGGGTGTGTCTTTGGTGTCCAGAAGCGCTGTAAAGAAGATTGGAGTTAAAAGTCTGCAGAAAGCTGTCAAGAATTTGGTTGGTCTAGGCGGAAAAGTTACTCATCCGCTTGGTACTTTTCAAGCTGAGGTCAAGGTAGACGACGTCCAGACAGTCCAAAAATTTGTTGTGGTCGCAAACGAAGATGTGCCGTATGATGTACTCGGCTATGACTTTATGGAGAAGTTCTTCGTTACGTCGTCGGAAGCAGGATATAAGTTTTATCCCCCTGCTGGAGATAATCAGTTAAGTATTTTTAATGTAACAGAAACCGATTCTGATATAGATGTACCCTCAGATTTCGAAAATGATGTGCGAGCATGTACTGTAGCAGGGTAGTGTTGGCTCTCAAAAAAAAACTGACACCATGATATTAAGATCTTACAGCGGATCGGGACCCTAATTTGTAACCGTAGCTCTTCCGGGTGGGATGGGTTGTTGCTGCAGTTTTCGAAACATCTCGCTACATATAATTTATTATAGAGTCCCTAATGAAGCTAAAAGAGAGAATTGCATTCTCTCAAAAAAAACGAACAAACGTATGGCTTTTTAATGTCGCAAATAACAGGACAAAAAAAAATACCACTAAGTTAATCAACTAGCTATCTAACTCGAACTCCTCCCAATATATGATGTCTAGCTCTAGTATGGCTTAGATGTTGGCTGCCAATGCATCTATACCCTCCCGTCCATGGCGAATAACAAAAGACAAAAATTTTGATATGTTAAAGGACCCCAAATGCACATTCTATTTCATCGGTTTTATACAATCCTGTTGTGGGAACTTGGACTACGCTCATTATTAACTAATGTATTACATATTTTTGTTGTTTTCTTTTTTTTTTTTTCTTTTAATGATTACTGTAAACTATATGAACAACCAGATTTTTACCCTGCATTTAATCGTGATGCAGCCTGATGCAATTAAATAGTTACTATTTTTTTCAAGGTTATTAAAAAAAATTATTTGCGACACCGAATTATTGATAGCACTTATATCTTTTAATAATTTTAATTTAATTAATTCAAAAATTTCATCGGTTTTATACAATCATGTTGTGGGAACTTAGACTTCTATTCAAAATACATTTTTCTTATTTGCTTATTCTTCAAAAACAATTTCATTCGCCAAGGGCATTTTTTCTCTTCACCGTATATAAATTCTCCCACTACTTTACTTAAATCTGCGCTTCATTATTAACTATTGTATTACATATTTTTGTTGTTTTCTTTAATTTTTGTTCTTTTTTTTTTTTTTGATTATTGTCAACTATATAAACGAACAGATTTTACCCCGCATCTAGTCTGATGCAATATCATATTTAAAAATTTTTTTTTTCAAGGTTATTCAAAAAAAATTATTTGCGACACCGGATTATTGATAGCACTTATATCTTTTAATAATTTTAATTTAATTAATTCAAAAAATTTCATGATCATTCGTTAGTGTAGTTTGTATGTGTGATAAAGGCAAATAAAATTTAGAATGCATAAAACAAATAAAAGAAAACAATAATAGCGAGTGAGCAGCATAACATAGGTATATGTGGTCGTCAAACCTTTTTTTCTTTTGCACTTTAATCTTAATCACCATATGTTATGCTCTCTAGCGGTAAAAAAGGTAAAAGTGATAAAAAGAATACACTTACATTTTGGAAAGTCCACCGATGAAGGCCTTCAGCAGCTGGATCATGTGTTGGTTTTTGATGTTTTAAATATACTTTTTATGGTTTGGTTTTACCGAATTATACGATTCTATTAGTGTTTTAATGCTTAATACCGACACACAAACTCACAGTAAAAAAATTTGCCTCTAACATAGGTGCGCTGAAAAAGGGTATCTTTCTTTCCGTTTTAGAATTGACACATTTAATTTCGATAAAAATTTTCGTTTCTTCTGCAATTACAATTTTTTTTTTTGTTTACAACCCCGACAACTAAAATTAATATTTTTTTTTCCAACAATTTTTGTAACTGAGTATGTTCATTCACAAACAAAAATTTTCTGTATGACCACTTTATAATTTTCTCTCCTTTTACACACAACTTTTTTCTAGTCGACATACCTTGTGAAATGAATATAATGTAGAGGCTGAATAACCTATGGTTCTAGGGTTCACCACGAGGTCTTTAGGTTAGGCTTACACCTCCTATGCCTCTATGTCGAGATTGACATCCAAAAAATTTAATTATTGCAGCTGCCTTTTACTTTTTGGCTTGTTGCTGGGCTTACGAATATTTTATTTAACCCGAGTGAATTTATTTATTTGGTGAATTTCACAAAACAAATTTTAACTGTTCGTTTTATTCTTCGGGGAACGAAAGCAATTCGTCGTTAAGCCAGAATAATGAAAAGAGGTGGAAGTGTGGGTGGAAGGTTCTTATATACCCTTTCCTTTCTATTCTCAAAGCCCTCCCTTTATGAAGTTAGCTGCGGTTACGCTGCAAAGCTTCTGCAGAGATGCATTATTACTATAAACGGTTATGAATTCGCCACATATTTTTGATCGCACTCGATAGTTTGCGATAAACTCAAATGTGCGTCGGATAATTAGTATTTAAATTTACACGCAACCATTACAATCAATGATCAACGACTACAAGGCCGTTGAAAACCCAAACGTTGAAGAGAGAACCCAGAATGCTGCAGGGCTAGTAGCAGAATCAACTGATGCAGTTAGTCTACAGATTGTCCCAGATGGTGTTATCTTGCCGTTTCGCCAAGCACCACCAAGTCGTCTGCCGGCTATTGAAGCTGCAGCAGTGAAGCAACAAGTCGACGAATGGCTCAATGCTGGAATCGTTCGCCGATCGTCATCCAATTTTGCCAGTCGAGTCGTTGAGGTGAAAAAGAAAGATGGCTGCTATCCGATAATTGACGATGTCCTATAGAAGCTGCAGGCCGCAAAGTTTTTTACAGTCATGGACTTAGAGAACGGATTTTTTCGCGTGCCGATTGAAGAAACAAGTAAAAAATACACAGCATTTGTGACAAATGTTTTTCAACCGTTGTTAAATGCTGACGTGCTGGATCTGTATATGGATGATATTATAATCCATGCAACAACAGCAGAAGAATGTCTCAATAAGATGAAGAAAGTTTTTGACACAGCAGCAGCGTTTGGACTTAAAATTAAATGGAAGTAGTGTCACTTTCTAAAAAACACTATTATTTAGAAAAGTCACTGTTCGTTCCACACTTCTGACCAAAATTAATATACCCTTTTTGCAAGGGTATAAAAATAGATTGATGTATGTACTTATAACTATTTTAATTTATATATTATCTGATGATGCTGTAGTTGACACCGTTTGCCACTGTTGCCCGCCAAGTAGAGTTTGCCAGATAGGGTTTGCCGTTTCTTTACATTCGTCTCGCCTCCAGTCGCCTCTTATTTGCAACTACCATGTTACTCTGATGCTGTTTCTCGTTGCCGATTTGCAACTATATATGTATAGTGTATATATACAGTAGTTACCTTTTTTTACTTTCGATATTAGTGATACGTCAGCTTTTGTGCCATATATTTTATTTGTTCTGTTTTTTCGGAGTCTTCCGAATTTTCTTCAACATTTGTTATGTTCTATTAGAGTAATCAATTCTTGTGTTATTATTGCAATAATTTCTTCGGTTATAATAATTATTATAATTGTTGTAGTGATTGTAGTTTCTTATTTGATAAGTATTATTTCTATTATTATACATATGTATGTTTCTCATTTTTTTTTTTTTTGTTATTTAGTGAAGACATTTCGATCCTGTTTGTAGATGTGTTTACATAAGGTGGGTATCAAAATGATAAGACACTTGGTTTTTCTGGAATATTTTTAGAATTAAGTCACCTACTGTACTAAAAAACTTATGGAAATATTCAAATATTTTAACAACAAATTGTTTTTTTTTTCAAAAAATAGAAAATGCAGTATTTTCAGTTGTATCTTAATTATAAGACACCTTCGGCTGTAGCACTTAAATATAAAAAAATTATAAAATTAATAAGAAACTATATTTTATAGATTGATTGTTGATCCTTGGCATCTACCAACTTCAAAAATTCTTTTTTTCATAGAATCTGACAATTTTTGAAGTAACTCTGTTATTTAGTGAAGACACTTCGATCCTGTTTGTAGATGTGTTTACATAAGGTGCGTATCAAAATGATAAGACACTTGGTTTTTCTTGAATATTTTTAAAATTAAGGCACCTACTGGACTAAAAAACTTATGGAAATATTTAATAATGGAACAGAAAAGCGTTTTAACACATTTTATTCAAATATTTTAACAACAAATTGTTTTTTTCAAAAAAATATAAAATGCAGTATTTTCAGTTGTATCTAAATTATAAGACACCTTCGGCTGTAGCACTTAAATAAAAAAAAAAATTATAAAATTAATAAGAAACTATATTTTATAGATTGATTGTTAATCCTTGGCATCTACCAACTTCAAAAATTCTTTTTTTCATAGAATCTGACAATTTTTGAAGTAACTCTGGCTCTAAAGAACGCCACTCCCTAAAAATCGATATTTTCAAGTCCTGTATGTTCTCATAGGTCCTGTTGTTGCTATAGACACGTCATGCCATTATACCCCAGATATTTTCTATTGGGTTTGCTCTATCCGGTGAGCAAGCCGGCCAGTCCAATAAAGCCACCGAACGACGATCCAAAAACGATTTGGTTTCGCGACTAACGTAAATTCGTGCATTGTCCTGCATGAAAACATGTGGAATCTCTCTATTTTCACTTAAAAAGGAGATCAAACTGTTGTCTAAGATGGTATGTAATCAGAGCTTTTCATTTTGGAGCTGGTACACTGCAAGTCTAACGTCCCAAACTTGTTGAATGCTCCGCACACCATTACTGAACCGCCACCAAAATTTCTCTTTGAAAAATAAAGAGGCTCCTTTCCCCGATCGCGCCAATAATGCCGGCAACCATCGGGACCATCGAGATTAAACTTTTTCTCATCATCGCTGCTCTCCAGAAGAAAATGCATAAAAATTTAAATCTGAAATTTTCTTGGCCATCAAGCCAAATTATAAATTAATTACTAATCTGGAGCATCTAGGACAGCAATTAATATAAAGTTTTGTGAATCTTATTATCGTAAGTTAAATTTTTGTGGATATTTGAATCTTTTGAAGTTTCTAATAAGTTCTTTTGGAAACTTAGCCCTAACTAAATTGAATGCTGAAAGCCTAAGCAAGGAATTTTATATTTGAATTCCGAAAATTTGCCAGGGATAATTTTTGAGACACCGTGGGCTCAAAAGCTGCACACCGTGAAGGGCACAGAGACATTTCGACAAAGTCGACCAGCTTGGAGTAGCCGCCCGAATCGGATACGGGCAGAGAAGTTTCTTCGTTGCGGATTGAGAGTGCCTTAGACCGAATTTGTTGCATAGGAATGCCAGACGCTTGATTTAACCTAACATTTTATTCCTAAGCATCATCCAGCGGACGACGAAGGCCTTCGACGGACCGGACGGATGGGTAAGTCCTAAGTTCTTGAAAAAATCATGATCGATCTGGTATTTCCCTGTTTGTATGCAAAAAGAATACGAGTTCAGTGTCAAATAATCAGCAAATAAGAAAAAACTCTCAAGTACAGTAAAGCTAAGAAGAAAAGATTAAAGAAAAAGAAAATTGGCAATCAGTGTTGAAAAATTGAAACAATATTAAGAATCGCCTTTGACTGTGTGAGCGAGCCTACAGTTATTTATAATTAATCTCGTAATTTAAGTGAAAACTTCCAAATTCTAATTAAACTTTTCATTTTTTGAATATCTATAAGTTTATATATATCCACCTTACAATTAAGATTCACAAAACAAAACATATTATCCCTAATTTGGCTTTTGGATGCCTGAAATGATCCAATTATTTAATTTGATTACCGTAGATTATAAGAATCATCATTTTAGTTTAGTCAACTCGGATTATGTTTCCGACTTATTGAAGTATTTTGGTATTCCGTAACCCTCGTGAATAAATATCATTTTGTAATGTTTGAGTAAAAGTTATGTGATCTTCCTTGTAGCGAAATGTGAGCGGTGGGCTGAATTATATTGGGATTTTCCAGAATCTTGCGAAAGGAAAATCATTGGTTGGGAGGGTTTAGACGCGAAGCTATAATAACATCCTCATAGCTTCCCTATTCGTGCGATACTAATATACTCTTTTTCTCTATCCTTCTAGTTCATCTCTTTTATTCTTGGATCAAAGAAGATTCTTTGACTAAGAGGGGATGTACATGATATGGATTCATTCCGGGTTGTGTACATTACATAATTTTGGCGCCCAACTAGGAGGCTTGTTAGGCTTGTATACAGTTTCTCGTTCAACCGTGTTTCTTTATAGGATTCAGGCTGAACCGAAGGGTTCAAGAATTTCAGGTTCCTTTTTTCCTTCTCCTACTTCTTATTCTATCTCTTAATAAAATCCCCAGCCTTTTTATCTATCCTTTCCTATCTAATATTTTTATTTTCTTTTCATTTCGCTTTCTTTCTGTATTCACGGATAGTTGTTTGAGTGACTTATTCATTAGGAATGCAGATATTTGGAGAATCCGAGTTCTGACCAGTGATAAGGCGCTTAAGCATGAATCGGTGAATATACTTAGAAACATATACAAACTCTACAAAATAGTAACAGACGTATATTATAGGCTGTGTTTTTCTTGGAATTCGTCTATTTGATTGTTTCGATTTTACGACCAGAAAGCACAATAGGCTTGTGATGTCGGCGTTAGCATTGTAGTTTATTGATTCCATTCATTTCTTGTAATTACAATAGAACAAATGCTTCAGCGGATATCAATGAATTGACTGCTTGTTCATCTGGAACTGCAGAGATTTGGCTAGGCCCGAATTCTGACCGATGATACAAAGTGAGTTCAGTTTATGATGTTGGTTGAAATTAGTCTTTTCGTTTTGGATTTGATATAGATGATTAGGTCTAGGACGACAAGATTTCTCTATCCCTTCACATATAAATTTCTGAGATATAACTATCCATTAGTTCAATTCTCCCTCTATATTAGTACCGCACCTATAATTTTGCTCACCCTCACTTTCAAAACAAGGAAGATAATCGTTATATGAAATAATATATTAAAACAAATTAAATAAAGTATCTAAAGTAATTTTTGTGGAAAAATAATCAAAATGCCAGTAATTCGGAGTAATGAAGAATTGAGTGTGCTACCAGAAGCAGAATGTACCATTTGCTTGAAAGCATTATTAGAAACAGAAGAGCTTAGGATTACTAAATGTAAAGATTTAGTCCACCAGAAAGATTTAGTCCAATTTATAATGTCAGATCAAGCCGAGGATCCCATAAGTAATAAAAACAAGAAGACCCATAATACTAGAGCTCAATCACAATTAAGCAATGTAGGATCTCCGGCTAGTCAGTCAAAATCAGGAGGTAGAGGTAGAAAACCTAAATCTCTAACGGCACGTAAACCGGAGAACTCGAATCAACACAACCAGCGTTCAGCTCGGTCACAGCAACAATCAATTTCAAATCGAGCAGCTGAGATAAATGTTAATTCAATTTTTGAGAGAATGGAATATTTAATTGATCAGAGATTGGGAAATTTGAATTTAAATAATTCAGTTGGACGATCTAGCAACCACGATGAGCATCGCGTTCCAACCCCAAGATCAGATTCAATATCACACCATTATATTAATCCTGGAAAAGCCGCCCAATTAGTACAAAGTTGGGGTATTAAATTTGATGCGTCTCCTAAAGGTCCTACAGTATCAGAGTTTCTATACAGAATAAAAGCATTAACTGTAGACAATTTTCAGAGTGATTTTATACCGGTGTGCAGAAATTTGCACCTACTGTTAACCGGAAGAGTCAAGGAATGGTATTGGCGCTATCGAAAAGAACATGACGAAGTTATTTGGGAAGAATTTTGTATGGATTTAAAACAAGAATACGACGATTTTAAGGATGATGATTCGATTCTTGAAGAAATACGTAACCGAAAACAAAGGAATGGTGAAGCATTTGATGTTTACTATGAAGACGTAATGACTTTGATATCGAGATTGGTAATACCTTTGGAGGAAAAACGACTCGTACATCAGCTACAAAGAAACCTGATTTCAGAAGTACGAGAAGTTTTATTATACGTTCCAATTGAATCGGTATCTAAACTTCGCCAGTTGGTGCACCGCCGAGAGCAATTTCTCCGTGAAGAATCAGGAAAACGCATTACGAAGTATACAAATGTTAGGAAGAATATCGCTTTACTCGAAGAGACAGACGAAAATCCCGAGGAAGAAGATATTCCACCGGAGTTAAATGCAATTCAAGTCAAGGAAAAGAAATACATTTGTTGGAATTGTGACATCGAAGGACACAGATGGGACATGTGCTTAGAAGAGCGCCGCATTTTCTGCTACGTATGTGGAAAGAAAAATGTCTACAAACCACAATGTGATGTATGCCTATCCCGTTCGAAAAACTCCAATCAGGGCCCATCATTCCGTCGCAATCGAGTGGACCCTCAGTAGATGTCAAGAATGACACAGCGACAAACAACATAACACCAGATTTGACAAATAAAAATCAGCCGTATCCCAGACTACCATACCATCAACGGCTGCAAAACTATTTAGCGATTCGAGATAAAATATTTCCACAGGAGGTTGCAACTTGCCAGTTTATTAGAAGTCGCTCAAGCGAACGTCTGCGTCGCTTTTGGAAGAAAGTAAAAGGTGGCTCTTTTTATTATCCCGTCATTAGCAAAACGAGTTATTTTAGGAATCGATTTCTGGAAATCTTTTGAGTTATGTCCAGAATTTTCATACCGTTGTAAGACTAGCATATTAGATAAAAACATTCACTCGATTGATGACGAAAAGAAATGTTTATTAACCCCAGAGCAAGAAAAAAGATTAAACGATGTTATACAATTGTTTCCGGATTTTAAACAACAGGGATTAGGCCGAACTCCACTTATTGTTCATGACATAGAGATTAAAGAAGCAACTCCAATCAAACAACGCTTCTATCCCGTGTCGCCAGCGGTTGAAAAGTTGATGTATAAAGAAATCGACCGAATGTTGGAAATGGGAGTGATCGAGAGAGCCAATAGTCCTTGGAGTTCTCCTATGCGTCTGGTTGTAAAACCCGGAAAGGTGCGATTATGTTTGGATGCAAGAAAAATAAATGAAGTCACCAAAAAGGACGCATATCCGCTGCAAAGCATAGATGGAATTTTCGCGCGACTGCCCAAAGCAAACTTTATAACAAAAATTGATTTATAAGATGCCTACTGGCAAATTGCTCTTTCAGAAAAATCCAAACCTATAACAGCTTTTACGATACCCGGCCGCCCCTTGTACCAGTTCACCGTAATGCCATTCGGATTATGCAACGCTTCGCAAACCATGGCACGATTAATAGACGATCTAATTCCAGCAGATCTGAAATACTGTGTGTTCGGATACCTAGACGATCTCTGTGGGGTGTCAGAAGACTTTGATACTCATTTAGAAATTCTGATTCGTATGTCTCAGCAATTTAGAAAGGCAAGTGCCATATCTGGGCTATATTATAGGAAGAGGAGGAATTTCAACAGACCCTGCCAAAATAGAAGCAATAAAGACTTGGCCAATTCCGAAAACGATAAAGCAAACCAGAGGTTTCTTCGGTGTTGTTGGTTGGTATCGTAGATTCATTGATAATTTTTCTGATATTACATTTTCGATAACCCAATTGCTAACTAAGAAAAAGAAATTTTTATGGACACAGGAAGTTTAAATTGCATTTGAAAAACTAAAGGAAAAGCTTACCTCGGCTTCGATCTTGATCAATCCAGACTTCAACAAGAAATTCTTCGTGCATTGTGATGCAAGCAACTATGGCATCGGAGCAATGTTGGTACAATTGGACGAAGAAGGAGCTGAGAAGCCTATAGCATTTATGTCGAAGAAGTTAACAACAGCTCAACGAAACTATAGCGTAACAGAACGCGAGTGCTTGGCTGCTTTGGAAGCAATTGAAAAATTCCGCTGCTATCTGGAACTACAGGAATTCGAAGTCATAACCGACCACGCCAGTTTAGTTTGGTTGATGCGACAATCAGATTTGAAAGGAAGACTCGCGAGATGGGCCATGAAGCTGCAAGGTTATAAGTTTGAAGTAAGTCACCGACGAGGTCAAGATAATGTAGTACCCGATGCCTTGTCCAGAATGTTTTCAGAGGATTTGTGTGCTTTGGAAGAACTTCGCCCCTTAGTCGATTTGAACTCTCCTAGTTTCAATGATGAAGAGTATCAACAACTAAGACAGAAAATTGAAAAAGAACAGGAAAGATACCCGGATTTGAAAATAATAGATCAATTTGTTTATATACGCACGGAGCTTGGAGCTCCTTCGTAGGACATTCTTTTGGCCTGGCATGGTGGTACAGGTGCGTGATTATATACGAAACTGTGACACGTGCAAGTCAACGAAAGCACCTAACCAAATCTTAAAGCCACCAATGGGTAAGCCCGCAGTATCAGAGAGACCTTTTCAGCGATTATATATTGATCTTTTGGGACCATATCCGAGAAGTAAACGTGGTCATATCGGACTCCTGATAGTGGTTGATCACTTATCGAAGTATCATTGGCTTCAACCCCTTAAAGTATTTAAGAGCAATGTGATTCAAGAGTACCTACAGGATAATATATTCTGTAGATACGGTGTTCCCGAGATATTGGTTAGCGACAACGGATCACAATTCAAGGCAAGCGAATTTAATGCATGGTTGATAAAACATATATATATACAGCAGTTTATTCCCCACAGTCGAATGCCTCTGAGAGGGTAAACAGATCCATAATTGCAGCAATACGCGCCTATCTCAAAGAGGACCAGCGCGAATGGGATCTACACATACCTGCTATAAGTTGTGCACTAAGAAAATCGTATCATCAGAGTATAGGATGCTCTCCTTTTCATGCTTTGTTTGGATTTGACATGGCCACACATGGTTCCCAATATACTCTTCTCGAAACGATTAACATGCTGAATGAATCGAATAACGTGTTGCGAAAGGACGATCAGTTAGCATTACGGCGTAATTTACTCAAGAAGAATATAGCACAGGCAGCGGAGCAGAATGCAAAGGTACATAATCTGAGAACCAAGGAGGTTAATTTCAAGGTAGGACAAGAAGTCTTTAGACTAGAGTAACTTCCAAAAATGCGTTAGTGCTAAGTTAAACTTGTTGTGGCTAAAGTCTCGAGTTCGAGAGAGATTAGGAAACTGTTATTATGTGTTAGAGGATTTAAATACTAGGAACCTATCATGCTGAGGACATTAGCAGTAACTGTCTTTTTTCAGGTTAATACTCCGAAGCAAGCTCTAGTATTATCCTGTGGTTGTAGTGCACAGTTTCTGCCGTTAGATTTATTTTTTTAAATTTTTAGGCGTTAGTGTGTATTTCAGTAGTGGTGGGTAATTGTGTCGATAAAAATAAACAGCAGAGCTTAGAAGTTCGATAGTTTTACTAGTGCAACCCTAGCGAAGTAGCATCATGCGCGATCACATGCATTGGTCACACTCTTTTCTGACGAACTTCCGCCCTGGCTAGACGCCTAAACCACGCTGCTCTCCAGAAGAAAATGCATAAAAATTTAAATCTGAAATTTTCTTGGCCATCAAGCCAAATTATTAATTAATTACTAATCTGGAGCATCTAGGACAGCAATTAATATTAAGTTTTGTGAATCTTATTATCGTAAGTTAAATTTTTGTGGATATTTGAATCTTTGGAAGTTTCTAATAAGTTCTTTTGGAAACTTAGCCCTAACTAAATTGAATGCTGAAAGCCTAAGCAAGGAATTTTATATTTGAATTCCGAAAATTTTGAAAAGCTGCACACCGTGAAGGTCACAGAGACATTTCGACAAAGTCGACCAGCTTGGAGTAGCCGCCCGAATCGGATACGGGCAGAGAAAGTTTCTTCGTTGCGGATTGAGAGTCCCTTAGACCGAATTTGTTGCATAGGAATGCCAGACGCTTGATTTAACCTAACATTTTATTCCTAAGCATCATCCAGCGGACGACGAAGGCCTTCGACGGACCGGACGGATGGGTAAGTCCTAAGTTCTTGAAAAAATCATGTTCGATCTGGTATTTCCCTGTTTGTATGCAAAAACAATACGAGTTCAGTGTCAAGTAATCAGCAAATAAGAAAAACTCTCTCAAGTACAGTAAAGCTAAGAAGAAAAGATTAAAGAAAAAGAAAATTGGCAATCAGTGTTGAAAAATTGAAACAATATTAAGAATCGCCTTTGACTGTGTGAGCGAGCCTACAGTTATTTATAATTAATCTCGTAATTTAAGTGAAAACTTCCAAATTCTAATTAACCTTTTCATTTTTTGAATATCTATAAGTTTATATATATCCACCTTACAATTAAGATTCACAAAACAAAACATATTATCCCTAATTTGGCTTTTGGATGCCTGAAATGATCCAATTATTTAATTTGATTACCGTAGATTATAAGAATCATCATTTTAGTTTAGTCAACTCGGATTATGTTTCCGACTTATTGAAGTATTTTGGTATTCCGTAACCCTCGTGAATAAATATAATTTTGTAATGTTTGAGTAAAAGTTATGTGATCTTCCTTGTAGCGAAATGTGAGCGGTGGAGGGTTTAGACGCGAAGCTATAATAACATCCTCATAGCTTCCCTATTCGTGCGATACTAATATACTCTTTTTCTCTATCCTTCTAGTTCATCTCTTTTATTTAAGTAATTGTGTAATATTCGTGCTCTAGGGACTTTGTTTTATTTTATGTACTACGGGTGTATTGAGTAATGCTGGTCCAAAGAACCCCCCCAAAGACTGTTTGCTAGCCGACAGCCAGAAGTCCCACCCGGACCAAACTTCTCGATACATCAAGCCCGTAGATGAGTTGAGTTTGGCCTGATTTGTGGTACTCTTGCCCATCATAACATCTGATGATAAGGGACTGCGAGAGAGACTACCAATATAGGCTGAACCTGACCTCTTCTTGGATCAAAGAAGATTCTTTGACTAAGAGGGGATGTACATGATATGGATTTATTCCGGGTTGTGTACATTACATAATTTTGGCGCCCAACTAGGATGCTTGTTAGACTTGTATACAGTTTCTCGGTTCAACCGTGTTTCTTTATAGGATTCAGGCTGAACCGAAGGGTTCAAGAATTTCAGGTTCCTTTTTTCCTTCTCCTACTTCTTATTCTATCTCTTAATAAAATCCCCAGCCTTTTTATCTATCCTTTGCTATCTAATATTTTTATTTTCTTTTCATTTCGCTTTCTTTCTGTATTCACGGATAGTTGTTTGAGTGACTTATTCATTAGGAATGCAGATATTTGGAGAATCCGAGTTCTGACCAGTGATAAGGCGCTTAAGCATGAATCGGTGAATATACTTAGAAACATATACAAACTCTACAAAATAGTAACAGACGTATATTATAGGCTGTGTTTTTCTTGGAATTCGTCTATTTTGATTGTTTCGATTTTACGACCAGAAAGCACAATAGGCTTGTGATGTCGGCGTTAGCATTGTAGTTTATTGATTCCATTCATTTCTTGTAATTACAATAGAACAAATGCTTCAGCGAATATCAATGAATTGACTGCTTGTTCATCTGGAACTGCAGAGATTTGGCTAGGCCCGAATTCTGACCGATGATACAAAGTGAGTTCAGTTTATGATGTTGGTTGAAATTAGTCTTTTTGTTTTGGATTTGATATAGATGATTAGGTCTAGGACGACAAGATTTCTCTATCCCTTCACATATAAATTTCTGAGATTGAACTATCCATTAGTTCAATTCTCCCTCTATATTAGTACCGCACCTATAATTTTGCTCACCCTCACTTTCAAAACAAGGAAGATAATCGTTATATGAAATAATATATTAAAACAAATTAAATAAAGTATCTAAAGTAATTTTTGTGGAAAAATAATCAAAATGCCAGTAATTCGGAGTAATGAAGAATTGAGTGTGCTACCAGAAGCAGAAGGTACCATTTGCTTGAACAGAAGAGCTTAGGATTACTAAATGTAAAGATTTAGTCCACCAGAAAGATTTAGTCCAATTTATAATGTCAGATCAAGCCGAGGATCCCATAAGTAATAAAAACAAGAAGACCCATAATACTAGAGCTCAATCACAATTAAGCAATGTAGCATCTCCGGCTAGTCAGTCAAAATCAGGAGGTAGAGGTAGAAAACCTAAATCTCTAACGGCACGTAAACCGGAGAACTCGAATCAACACAACCAGCGTTCAGCTCGGTCACAGCAACAATCAATTTCAAATCGAGCAGCTGAGATAAATGTTAATTCAATTTTTGAGAGAATGGAATATTTAATTGATCAGAGATTGGGAAATTTGAATTTAAATAATTAAGTTGGACGATCTAGCAACCACGATGAGCATCGCGTTCCAACCCCAAGATCAGATTCAATATCACACCATTATATTAATCCTGGAAAAGCCGCCCAATTAGTACAAAGTTGGGGTATTAAATTTGATGCGTCTCCTAAAGGTCCTACAGTATCAGAGTTTCTATACAGAATAAAAGCATTAACTGTAGACAATTTTCAGAGTGATTTTATACCGGTGTGCAGAAATTTGCACCTACTGTTAACCGGAAGAGTCAAGGAATGGTATTGGCGCTATCGAAAAGAACATGACGAAGTTATTTGGGAAGAATTTTGTATGGATTTAAAACAAGAATACGACGATTTTAAGGATGATGATTCGATTCTTGAAGAAATACGTAACCGAAAACAAAGGAATGGTGAAGCATTTGATGTTTACTATGAAGACGTAATGACTTTGATATCGAGATTGGTAATACCTTTGGAGGAAAAACGACTCGTACATCAGCTACAAAGAAACCTGATTTCAGAAGTACATGATCTGGATTCGTTCCGGGTTGTGTACATTACAATTTTTATACCAAGTCCCAGTTTGTATCCAAGTTTCGTTGAGCAAATTCGATGCTTACAGCTTTGTGACGGGGTGTTAAAAAGGAAATTTTTTTGAGGACTGCTCGAACAATATGTTCAGAATCATTTAGTGTACGCCAAACAGTCATGCGGGACAGGACGCAGATGAATTGCTCGCTTTATTGATAATAAGACGTTTGTCGCGTGAACTTTAAAGTGGTTTCCGACCACTACTCCGTTTCTTGCCATAATCATCCGGATTCTTCATAAAATTTGCGATTGCGGTGCGACTGCGTCCAATTTCTCTGGATATTTTGGATACAGCCCAACCAGATTTCGGAAAAGCAAGAATGCTTCCCTTTTCCTGCTCCGAAAGTAATGTAGAGCGACCCATTTTATTTATTTTTATTGCTGTTTCTGGATTTACGTTGTTTGTTAAAAAAGGCCGCGTGCGTTTTGTAGATTTATATTTTACGTCTGATATAAATAAACTGGCGTTCTTGCCGTTTTATTTAAAAATGTTTGAAATTTGCTTCTGCTACTTTTTTGGCCTTAATTTGCTTAATTTGCTATTATTATATTTGCATTTAATACTAAAAGTCCTCTATTCAAAATAAAAAAAAATTTAATAGAATTTAGAGTTCGTTTGATTTGCTTTGCAAGGTTTTAAAAGTTTTTAACGCTTGCCCTAATCGCTCAAAGCTTTCGACCCCATGGGTGACTACGGAGACTATGAGATGAAGTACTTAACTGCACAACTGCACTTAAAGGAACTGGGAAAATTGGTTAACCCAGTAAAAGCAACTAAGGTCGTGGACTCTAGTGAGGGAGTCAACGAAGTAGTATCGCAGATACTACACAAGCAGATGGAACTTCAACGGGAGTTTTATGAAAGTATGACAGTAAGTGGAGCTGCCTGTTCGGCGTTAGGGGGACAGGTCCAGCTGCCCAAATTACACATCAAGCCTTTTGGTGGCGACTACCTGGAGTGGCCAGCCTTTAAGGATTTATACGAGAGTACCATTCACAACAGGGTGAATCTGGATAAAGCTCAGAAGTTTCAATATCTCAAGTCTTTTTTTTCTCTGTGATGAGGTTGCAAGTTTAATAAATCATTTGCCGTTGACAGGAGCGGCGTAGGAGACGGCATGGGCAGGCCTAATGGAACGTTATGATCGACCTCGTCATGTCGTTAACTCGCTTTTGGATAATTTTAGACGTCTACCATCAACAAAGAGACTCAAGAGGGTGTCTCAAATGTGAGTCTAAGGAGCATAACGTATACAACTGTGACCAATTCTTGGCCCTCTCCGTGGAGAGGCGCTACTCATTTGCTAAGGAGAAATGTTTGTGTTTTAGTTGTCTAAGGCCTGACCATGGTATTTGAATTGCAGCTAAACAAGGATCAAATACAGCATCTCTGTTATCACCGATCGAAATAAATACATCGCTCCAAAGGTTTTGGGAATTGGAAGAATTAAGTGACAGTTTTTAGCCCACTGCTGATGATTTAAAGGTCGAGAATCATTTTCGCTCTACACACTTTCGTGACTCAAATGGGAGGTATAGTGTTGAGCTTCCATTTAAAAACTCGCATGTTAAGTTTGCAGATACTCTACGTCGACTTCAAAAAGATAAAAGGTTAAAGGAAGAGTATACCAAGTTCATGCGCGAATACATCGCTTTGGGACACAAGCGCATCCTTGATGAGTCAGAGAAGACGAGTGCAAAGAACACATGTTCTATATGCCACACCATCCGGTTATTGGTACGAAATTGAGAATTGTATTTGATGGATCTTATAAAGATAAGAGTGGCAGATCACTAAACGATGAGTTACTAGTGGGTCCAAGTATTCAGCGTAACCTAATGGATGTGTGTTTACGCTTTGTGTTTTGCGCAGACATCATTAAAATGTTTAGGCAAATATGGATTTCTGAAAATCACCGAAATTATCAGCGAATTGTATGGAGAGAAAACCCAACTGAAGAGCTGCCACATTTCCAGCTTTGTACTGTAACTTATGGAACAGCCTGTGCACCGTTTTTAGCTGTACGTGTGTTAGAACAACTTGCCATCGATCTAAAGCATAAATATCCAACAGCTGCCAAGATTCTATTGGAAGATTTCTATGTGGTCGATGTCCTGACCAGAGCAAACACGGAAGACCAACTTATACGTAACAAGGATGAACTTATTCAACTATTAGGTAGCGCACAGCTGGAGCTTGGGAAATGGGTATCCAATACCCACGGAATCGGTTCTTTAGAAGAAGCAGCAGCGACAAGTGTGACTGGAGATGCCTCCTCCGTCAAGGTATTAGGAATACATTGGGAACCAAAGTCTGACATCTTCACATATGGTATAAGGTTGAGCAAATGCACAGAAAGTTCAAAAAGACAAGTATTATCAGACGTTTCACGCATATTTGACCCGCTTGGTCTACTGGCGCCGGTCATTGTTCAATTCAAGATCCTTTTCCAAGAGCTCTGGCTTCTTAATCTAGATTGGGATTCATCGCTGGCAGACCGATGGCGTAAGTATCGCGAAGACACTTACGGCACTTGGGTATGTCGGCAAACGATTATTTTTAATATTTTTAACTTTAAGTGCCATAGTCACACCGTTATGGCTGATGCAATATCAAGCGTGTGGTGAAAACAAAAAAATGAATGTTGAGTTAGTTAATTGCTTATTGGTCAACAGAAACCATCACAGGGAATAAAACAAAAACCTATTTTATAGTACAAAAGTATTTTATAGTAACAAAGTTAATTTATGCATCATCACAATGAGAGAACCAAAAAACATTGAATGTTGGTTGTGCGGTCGTCGCGGGCATTTCGGGTCAAAGTGTGGTTCGAAAGAGAGAAAAGACAACGCGAGCGAAAAGAACAGCAACAAGTCTTTTTCGGTGCTCTCTCTCCACTTCTGGAACACGAATCGGTTTGTCGAAAAGTGCGTAGTGTGTAGACAGCGGGTATGACAAGTATACGTGAGCACAAAGAAAAAATCAAGTTAGCAGGCGACAGTTATATAGAAGCCAAAGGTTGGTACAGTGGAACTAAAATGGAAAAATATCACGATCGAATTGGTTGACGTGCTATATGTAAAGGACTTACACAATGTAATTTTATTTCGGTATTAAAAACAAAGTGTTCATTAAAGACAGTAACAATCGTGATTTAATGATCGCAGAGTTTGCTGCAGAAACAAATGTAAATCAGCTGGTCAAATGGCATGATCGGTTCGGACATTTAAATTTCGATAGTTTGAATAAAATGATTATGCAGGATATGGTCTATGGTCTCAATGCTAGAGTGTGTAGTACAAATGACCTTGTATGTGAAACGTGTGCAAAAAGTAAAATTTTCGTTAAGAAGTTTCCGAAGTTTTCGGAAAGTTGCTCAAAAGAATTGTTGGGCTTGATTCATACAGACATTTGTGGACCTATGCGTACAGCGTCACAAGGTGGTGCGCGCTATTTTGCAACTTTCATAGACGATAAATCACGTTATATATCGGTATACATGTTAAAGAATAAGAGCGATATTTTCCAGAAAATCAAAGATTTCAAAATGCTAGCAGAAAATCAGACGGGTAAGCGTATAAAAGCGATAATGGTCGTGAGTACCTGAACGATGTATTTGAACAGTTCTTATCGAGTCATGGAATAAAAAGACAACTCACTGTTCCCCACACTCCACAGCAAAATGGTGTGGCGGAGCGCGCCAATAGAACCTTGGTAGAGATGGCGCGAAGCATGATAGTGCATGCTGGAGTTGGCGAATTTTTTTGGGGCGAGGCCATAATGATGGCTGCATATTTACGGAACAGAGCAGAAACTGCAACTTTGCTTGACAATACTCCATACGAGGTTTCGTATTGGAAAAAGCATTTGGTATGAAAGTTATTGTATTAGATAAAATTCATAAGAACAAGTTTTCAGCGAAAGGGAAGCAGCATATTTTGGTAGGTTACTCCGAGACTGCCAAGGCTTATCGTCTTTACAACCCTGTCAAAAGGACCATAGTAGTACCCCGAGATGTCGTGTTTTTGGAGCACAAGATCATGAAAGATTTGGAGCACGGTCGAGAATCAGATGTGGTAGTTTTTCAGCCAAGTGAAAAACTTCATTGTGGGCATAATGATGAAATCCAAGAAAATTCTGTGGAGCAGCAAATTCCAATTGTTGATGAGCAAAGTGGTGACGAAAGGAGGAGCAACCATACACCCGAATAGGACCAGGGAGACTAAAGATTGTTCGCACTGGGCGTGCTGGTCGTCCACGAAGAGAGTACAATATGCTGAATGTACTAGATGCTAAAGACGTTATTGTTCCTACCTGTATATATGAGGCATTTAAGTCAGAGCAGTTGGAGAACTGGAAATCAGCAATGCAGAAGGAGTATGACAACCTAGAAAATATTAAGACATGGAGTTTGGTTGATCTTCCTGCAAACAAAAAGGTTATCGGCTGTAAATGGGTTTTTACCACCAAACGAGATGAGAGTGGCAAAGTTCAGCATTTCAAGGCAAGATTAGTCGCAAAAGGGTGTGGTCAACAATATGGAATTAACTACAAGGAAACCTTTTCCCCGGTTGCACGTTATTCCTCAATCAGACTGGTAATTGCGTTGGCGGTGGAGCACGAGATGCACTTGCACCAGATGGATGTCTCTGCAGCATACCTCAATAGTTAGCTACAAGATGACGTTTATATGCGACAACCTGAAGGTTTTAAAGATGCTGATCATCCCAAGCGTGTACTCAAGCTACATAAATCGTTGTACGGCTTGAAAGTTGGCTTGAGTGGAACCAAAAGCTAGATAGCATTCTTTTGAAGATTGGTTTCGTTCCGTGTGCAAGCAAACCGTGTATATACACGAGAAAAGTCAATGGGTATTTATCTATTATTGTTGTATATGTTGACGATTTTATACTTGCATATACCAGAAAAGACGACGTGGCCTACATAAAGCAGCTTATATCAAACGAATTTGATGTGGTCGACGGCGGTGATGGATGGGATGGAAATCGAGCGAGATGGCAATGTCTCCGTAGGCCATAAGCAGTACATCGAAGGCTTGTTGCATGAATATGGTATGCAGGACTGCAAGCCGAACGCGACTCCTCTAAAAGTTGGGTTCCAGACGAAGTGCGATAGCGTTGATTGCGGTCAGGTGGACAAGACACGCTATCAATCATTGGTTCGTTATTGTATTTGGCGTTGACTACACGGCCAGATATAATACACTGTGGCTAAATTGGCGCAGATAAATGCAGATCCGCACAAGGAACATGAGGTTGCAGCCAAGAGGGTATTGAGATATCTAAGAGGTACCTCAGATGTGAGACTTCATTACAGCAAAACTGGTTTTCCTATTCACTGTTTTGTTGATGCGGACTGGGCTGGCGATTGCAACGATCGGAAGTCGTTCACGGGTTGGTCATTCCTTATTGCTGGAGCGGCGGTGTCATGGGAATCAAAGAAGCAAAATCTGGTTGCCCTCAGTAGCACGGAGGCCGAGTACGTAGCACTTTCTACAGCACCCAAAGAAGCGATATACATCAGAAAGCTGATCAACGAGATGGGATTCGGGCCGATGGCGAAGCTGCCGATGTCGCTTTATAGCGACAACAAGAGCGCACAATGTCTTGCTAAAGATGCTAAATTTCATTCACGTAGTAAGCATATTGAAATAAAATATCGTTTTGTAATGGAAATGTATAAAGATAATGTAATAGATATCAAATACATTCCCACAGATAGTATGACCTCATATATATTAACAAAGAACTTATGTAAGGTCAAACATGTAAGGTTTACAAAAATGTTGGGATTACAATAATTTTTGTATAAGATAGACTTCGCGTTGAGGAGTGTTAAAATATATATATAAACAAGGTATGTTTATCTCTTTCTTATTATTCTCGAATGATCCGATCTATGAATTGTAACGGACATTCTTTCATTTCTGTTTTACATTCATTTTCTTGCTGCCTGCGCTGCAGCGAATATTCTTATGCATAAGTTTAGTCTCTAATAAACCTCTACTCGAATAATTTGGAAAAAAAAATTAATTAAAACGAAACTACGGCAGAATTTGAATACATTGTCCATATAGGACAACCCCCTTTTTGATTCTAAGCTACGCCCATGGAGGGCATATTAACATATTCTAATATGTGTTTAACCGCTTTTAAGCGCTCGGGTGTTAGAGTACAGAGAATTTGGATGTCCTGCTCATAGATATCTCTACGATCAAGTTGCCAAGGCTACAATCCTCCTGTAGGAACAATCTGTGCCATATAAGACTTTCGTACTTTGTAGGAATTGAACGGACTACTCACAGATCGTTATCGTGTCCTGGATGCCACCCAAGACCGTATGTCAGCCCCAAGTGTCCAAGCCATATCAATGGCCCCCGCAAATCCTCCGCGACTTTGAAGATTCAAGCGACCCCCGCGAAATGCCAGCTCAAACCGTCCACTTGCAAGCTTTGCCATCAGGAAAATCACCCAATACGGCTTTGCCCAAGTTTCCTAGACATGTCCGTTCAGAGGCACTGTTCATGTTCAATATTTTTGCCAGTTGAAAATTACTCTTTTGGTGCACCTAGAAACTTTAAACCATTGTAGCTAGTTAGTGCAGTTGCACTGCGATGCTTTTAAACTACCAAAAAGTGATCTAGTTATTGATATAATAAACACTGAAGTTAAAGCAATTAATTACTAAACATTTGATTAAATTTTTTTCTTTTTGTTATAACATCAATAGCTTTAACAAACTACTAACATTTTTTTTCATAGCACGCCATCTCGATATGTATGCTTATATGGGAGCATCACACCGATCAGCCGTAAAATATTCATATTTTTTTCCCCCTATACAATTAGTTGTATGAACACCTCCTAATATACACCCCTCCTGGGGGAACGCAGTCCAAAGTCCATAATAATTTATGATACAATCAAGGGATATATAGAAAAAAATTGGCGCACAAAAGTGTCCACCTATTGATGTGCTGACTTCTACCAAGATCCGAGATAATTTTCTAATTTTCCTTTTTAAAAATAAATTAATTTTTATGTAAATCTGTTGGTAAGATCGTATAAAAATCCATACTAAAAACATTTTCTTAATTTAGGTAAAATAACTTCAATTCACTGCATCTATCGAGACTGCATCTTCAGCAGGTAGTTCGATTGATTCCGTGTCTTGAGTACATTCGGCATGCGGAACCCAATGGCAAAGTTGGCCGAAATGAAGTTTTATAATAGGGGGATCATGTAAACAAACATTGTATGAAATGTTATTCGCCTTCTATCCACTTCGGACCTGCTTATCATTTGTTGGGTCGCAGACCTTTCCGTATGTTATTTCCTTGGGTTGAATTTTGTCGAAATATCACTTAAGCTCTCGGTTACATTACTATGTACTACTGTTCTGCAGGGGTACGATTTGTCGTGGAGTGAGGGGTAGTATGTTGGCTAAAAAGATACCGCGCCAGTGCGACAGTGTTAAGATTTCTGTCAAACTTTTTCAGGTAATTCTTGGTACTTTGTACCATGCGCTCGTCTTGCCCATTTGTGGCAGGATGAAATGGAGCCGACCGAATGTGTCAAATCACGTTGTTTCTCATAAAAATTCTGAATTCTTCAGACGTCAATGCAGTGCCATTATTTGACACTATTTCGTCCGGTAATCCGTGCGTTGCAAAAAGCTGTCTCAAGAATTTAATGGCAGCAGAAAATGATGTAGTTTCACAGAGACTTCTAGCCATTTCAAAAATGAATCCACGACTAGTAAAAAGGTATTCCCATTAAATGGGGCAGCGAATTCTATATGAAGGCGTGACCAAGGTTGTCTGGCAGATGGTGTATAGTTGTATGAGGCTGTTCGTTTCGGTTTTGCTGATGCACCAAATGTAGCTTCGAGCCATGGCTTTCATTTTTACAATCCCCGGGTGTGAATCATGCAACGCTTGAAGTTAAGCCGGTCTAGATGGTTCGGGAATCACAGCCCGGTTGCCCCATACAAGAATTCCTTTGTTTGCTGAAAGCTCATCTGCCGGGAGAGTGTTAAAATTGAACATAAGAGAAAACCTTCAGAAGTGACTCATTGTTCGAAATTCCAAGATTATGGGCATACAACCGGTTACTGCGGGATGAATTTTAGATGTATGAAATGTGATTGTGAGTTACCTGACGATGCTCCTGCAACTTGTGCAAACTGTTCAGGAAATCACCCAGCAAACTGTAGAGGCTGTCCTTCGTATCAGGAGTATCTCAAAATAAGCGGTGCAAAGAAAAACACCTCGTTAAGAAAGGCTCCAATTTTCGTTAATGCTACATCCGCCCATCTTCAGCAGAGGGCACAAAATCAAACAAACAAATACAAAGAATAAAAAATGGAGCGTTGTTTTTAGATGTGTTGAGAGGCTCAAATCCTCCATTGCAACAAACACAATCCCCTTCACATCAACCTTACTCTGCACAACCGCAAACACAGCTGGGCGAGAACAGTGAGTTACTTGCAGCAATCAAAGAAATGAGCAAAGCGATCACCAATCTGGCGGAAATGCAATGCCAGCTTCTTGCTGGCAAACGCAGATTGTAAATCTGCTCAATTCCCTCATTTTAAAATGACTTCTCAAAAATTTTAATATGGAATGTCAACGGCTTTTCAGACACGCTAAATAGAGAATTAGAAGAGTTGATTAAGCTGAAAAGAAGACTACGTCGACGATATATTAATACGCATCATCCAGGCAACAAGGCTTCATGGCAAGAAACGAGTAAGAGGCCTAAAGAGGCGTTACGTCAAAATACATGCTTTTTTGAAAAAAGACTTGAAGTTATGGACTATACTGTCGATTCTGGGTATTCTCTATGGAAGGCTAGGAAATCTTTAAAGCGGCAGCCGATGAGAATAGTATCCATTAGGCACCCACACTGGGACGTTTTTGTAGATCAGATGATGAACAAGCATCAGTCTTCGCTGAACATTTGGAAAATTGTTTTAAGTCTTTTCAGATTGCTGTCCCAGTAGTAGTTGAATTAGATACACCTTTGCAAATGAGTCTTTCAATAAATCATATCCGATTGGAAGAGGTCATAAAGATAATTAAAGATTTACCAAATCACAAATCTCCCGGCCATGACAGGATCTGCCATTATACTCTGGAAGTTTTGCCCAAGCGTGCACTGCTTTTTATGGTTTTAATATTTAATGCAATTTTAAGACTGCAGCATTTTCCAACACAGTGGAAACTGGCTCGGGTTATCATGATACACAAGCCAGGAAAGCAGGAAGATGATCCAGAATCATACCGCCCAATTTCTTTGCTACCGTGTGTCTCAAAAGTGTGGGAAAAAGAAATGCAACTCATCCCAAATCACCAGTCTGGATTTAGAAAGGGACATGGCACTGTCGAACAAGGGCACCGAGTTGTAAATTATATTCTGACGGCGTTCGACAAAAAAAAGTAGTGCAATGGAGTCTTCGTAGAAGTAAAGCAAGCTTTCGATAGAGTCTGGCATGTTGGCCTTCTTGCAAAACTGAAGAGAAAGCTGCCTACTCCTTTCTACCTCATTCTAAGTTCCTACTTGGAACACAGAAAATTTCCAGTTAAAGTAAGATCTGCAGTCTCCAGTGTTCATGATGTGGCTGCGGGCGTGCCTCAAGGAAGTGTTCTCGGTCCTCTACTATACACGGTGTATACTTCTGATATACCTAGGCCTGAGGAAGAAAACAAGTTCTTAATAGCTTCCTATGCAGATGATGTCTGTATGTTTTATTCCTCGTCCTGTGAGTATTCTTCATGGTGGTTTATCCGAGGCGCATCGCTACACCATGATCTTGACGCGGAAACGGTAGAAGACCAAATAAATCGCCACACGAGCAGGTATAATGACAGGCTGCAGACACATGCTAACCGGCTGGCGACACCCCTTGCGAGCCAAAGGACCATCCACAGGCTGAAGAGTAGGCAATATCTTACAATGGTACGCTAAGTTGATGACTGATTTGTATAACTAAATAAAACATACCACTAAAAATATAGATTTATATAAATAAGATTAAAATTTTCACTGTTAGTAGTAACTGTTTGGCGTATTACATTATGTTAAGTTAAAAGCTCTGTTAAGATCATTTATGAATCAATTCCTTGCTAAAATACAAATACAAAAAAAAAAAAAAAAAAATCCCATCTCCTTAACACCCGGTTTAGAACCTTTGATAAACGCGCGTCCTTCTTAGTCTGTAATGCTAGGGATTGAGCGCTGACAAGTGGTGTTCCAGCCCAACGGCTTCTCTGTCGATTTGCGAGTAGTTTCTTTCTGTCTTGGAGAAAGTTTTAAAATAAAAGGCAATAGGCTTCTCTGATCCATCCTGAAGTTTGTGGCTCAGCACCGCTCCAATTCCGTACGGAGATGCATCGTAGGTTAACGATACTGGCAATTTGCCATCGAAGTGCATTAGCACATTTTGTGAAGTTACAAGATTTTTTAGATTCATGAAGGAATCTTGGTGAAGCGTTTCAGCAACGGTTGCCTCATGTGGCAGGAATGCGTGGTAAAAATTGATGAGTCCCAAGAATGCTTGTAATTGTTTCTTTTCTTTTGGAGCCGGAGCGCAAATAGCTGGTAGGTTGATAGCTTCAACCTTACTGGCACACGGTCTTATACAGTGCATCGATTTTAAACCCTAAAAATTCTAGGCGTAGTCCGGCCTTATCAAATCTTGAAAGCACCTCATTAAGACGCACCGCTAGCTCTTCCTCTGATTTTCCCGAAGTAGGGTAAAACACCAGAAACGTTCTGCAATATACGTTCGATGCAGCTCTGAAATATGCCCGGGGCTTAGGAAATTCCAAATTGTATTGATTTGTAATGACACAGGTGGCCCCAGAAAACGGCCTAATTCAGACGAAAACAGATCCTTATAATTCGCCAGAGTTGCCTCGACGCTAAGTTTAGCGTTAATAGCATGTATTCCTTATATGCTGATGCAAAGTAAATTCGATCCGCCGCTTGATGTAACAATCAGTGGAAGATTCGGAATGTATTTATTATCATACTGGACAGATGTATCCACGATGCCAATAACTGGAATTCGGTTTTTCTGGTAATCCGTAAACTCTAGAGAACAATCTTGGATATTCGGTCTGTCCGTTGTCCAGATATAGCGAAACGTAGCTTGGTCTATCATAGTGATCACAGACCCCGAATCCACTTCCAATTGGCATTTTTGTTAAATTTAGAATTATTGTAACGATTTCCTTTGGGCATATCAACGGTTTGCTTGTGTGGTCCTCGGTAGCAGGCATTGCCACTCGATGTGTTGAATGCTTTACGACCCGGGTCTCTTACAGCCCGGCAGACTCGTTGAAGATGGCCTGCTCGGTTAAATCTGCCTCTGCTAGCAGACTCTTCTGAAGACCCTCATCCTTCATTCCACATACGAAGCGATCGCGCAACATGCGATCCAACGCAGCTCCGAATGTAGTTCGCAACCGATTCATCATTTAGATGGTCTCGCTTGTGAAATTGGTAGTGGGCCGCAATTTCCGATTGACATGGAGACAAATGTTGCTTGAGTATTTCATACATTTCCGATAAACTCAAAACACTCCCCTGAGTAGGGGATGCTTGTAAGTTGTCCATTTGTTTGGGTTATTTAAGTCAAATGGTTTTAACTGACCCACTCCTGACATTATCAATGTTTTATTTGTTGATTCCCACTCCTGACATTATCAATGTTTTATTTGTTGATTTGCGTTCTGTAGCAACATTCACATTGGCGGGCTTTTCCTCATCTGATTCCAAATCAGACATTAGTATGTGTGTGTGTAAGCATCAATATACTATATACTGGACTCATAATTGCAGTAGACGTAGTGCGACGATAACAGCTTCTTAGACTTCACATACATAACAACCAGTTTCGTTTTTTAAGAAAACGTTTTTCTACTATATAATGAGATACTTTATCATTTATTTCTTTTTGCTTAATTTTGTTTTCTAAAAGTATTCTAGCTCTCTTATACGCGTTTTCTAATCTAAACTTAACTTCTTTAGAATAATCTTCTATATTATATATTGGATCTATAGTATTAACGCTATTAAATTGTATTGGTAGGTTACTTTGTCCACCAAATACTAGTTCAGATGGTGTTGTGTTAAATCAATACACGAAATACTGTAACCATATTTCCCAATCAGTTTTATCTACTGAAATATATGAACGAATGTACTCGTTGTAGGTCCTATGACTTCTTTCAACGGTACATAATATCTGTTACATTATCTTTTGTTAAATATTTGCACAAGTCAGTTATAATTATTTTGACTATAATTATATTCTGTTCCCATGTATGTAATGAACGTCATCATTGGACCGTACTTCAGAATAAATGACTCGAATATGGCTATTGCTACAGTTGTTGCACTTTTGTTTGCAACAGGAATTGCTACTAAATACTTTGTCAGGTCACATATTAATGTGATTGCGTATTCATTCCCATATTCCGAACGTTGTAGTGGACCAATTGTGTCCACTATCACTCTCTCAAAAGCATATTGTGGAATTTCGGTTATAATCATAGGTGATCGTGTATGTTTCGTCGTTTTCGACGTCAGGCATTTTGGACATTTATTAATGTACTTTTTTACATATTTAGTCGTGTTTTTCCAATAATATCGTCTCTTTATTTTTGCAATTGTTTTATTTATGCCTGTATGACCGCGTTGAATTGGAATGTAGACAATATAGTAATAATGAAATTTTTATATTCTGTTCCATGTCCGTAATGAGCGTTCATTGGACCGTACTTCAAAATAAAAGATTCGAATATGGCTTTTGCTACAGTTGTTGCACTTTTGTTTGCAACAGGAAATGCTACTAAATACTTTGTCAGGTCAAATATTAATGTGATTGCGTATTCATTCCCATTTTCCGAAGGTTGCAGTGGACCAATTGTGTCCACTATCACTCTCTCAAAAGCATACTGTGGAGTTTCGGTTATAATCATAGGTGATCGTGTATGTGTCGTCGTTTTCGACGTCAGGCATTTTGGACATTTATTAATGTACTTTTTTACATATTCCCATTTTCCGAACGTGGTAGTGGACCAATTGTGTCTATTATCACTTTGTCAAAAGCATATTGTGGAGTTTCGGTTATAGTCATAGGTGATGTTGAATGCTTCGTCGTTTTCGACGTTTGGCATTTTGAACGTTTATTTATGTACTCTTTTACATGTTTAATCATGTTTTTCCAACAAGAATGTCTATTTTTGATATCGTTTTAGTTATGCCTGTATGGCCTCCTTGAGTTGGATCGTCATGGAATGTAGACAATGTAGCTTCTTTTTCTTTTTTATTATTTATTTGGGACATCGGCATGAAAAACTGACTTAAGTCGAGAATTCCATTGGAGTATAATTCTTAATTCTTACTAATTAATTTAGAACCTAGTTAATTTAGAACTAGGATTAACCATAGAAAATAAATATGTTAAAGGTCTGTGATCAGTTTCACCTGTAAAATGTTTGCCATAAATATATGGTCGAAAACGTGTTATTGCCCAATGTATTGCTGCCAATTCTTGTTCTGTAGTACTCTTATTGCTTTCACCTTTAGTGAATTCTCGTGTCGTATTTAATAATTATGCCACGCCCATTTCCGCCCCCGAAAATTAAACATAACTGATTTTCTCGAAAACTAACAAAGCTAAAGTCACCAAAGTCTACTGGCTTAGTATGCGCGTAGAATATATGTATTTTAATATGTTGCCACGCCCACTTACGCCTGCATAATTTAGAAAAAACCGATTGGCTCTGGCAATTTTTTGACCATCGCGATCAACTTTGGCAAACTAGTAAATCTTATCTATTTCTATCAAACTGCCAAATTTGATTGAAATCAGACTAGAAACATGCAAAATATACGTATGAACGTATTTTGCTACGCGATCCATAAGGGCAGAATTGGCCGTTGGTTTGTAGAGTGAGCGAGATAGCATATGGTATGATGAGGCATGTTAAAACAATTTAATAGACATACATTTGGTTTTCGAAATTTTAAATATTTGTTTCACCTGGTGTATTTCATTCATGTAGTTCAGAGTTTGAATTTTTAATCATATGTTGTTCAGAACAACCAATAACGATTAAATCATCCATATAAAGAAAAACTTGCGAAGGCCCAAGGCCTGAGAATGCTATTGTCATGTCCCTCTCCAATTCTAGTCGAATGTGTGTTAATTTTGAACTGCTCCACATGCTTGTTTGCTGACTTCCGTGATTATGCGAAATTCTTTGCTAAAATCTTTGTACTGTAATAAATTTGGATCAACAAGATTCTTTTTTAGATACTGGAATGTTTTTTCACACTCTGTTGTCCATTCAAATGGGACAATCTTTTCACATAATCTAGTAATGTGCCGTGAATATTCGGAGAAGTTTTTTATAAAACGTCTATAGTAATTGCGAAATGCAACGAATCTTCTAGCGTTGTCTGCGTCTGTAGGGACTGTGTAATTATTGATGAAGTCAAATTTGTCATCTGGTAAGATTTTTTATCTGTGCACCTGTGACCTAAAAATGTCACTTTGTGCATGAAAAATGAACATTTTTCTGGATGTAATGTCAGATTGTGTTTTCTACACAGTTTGAAAACCTCTGTTAAATTTAAAATCATATGTTGTTGGGAACAACCAATAACGATTAAATCGTCCATATAAAGGAAGGCTTGCGAAGGCTTGAGGCCTGAGAATGCTATTGTCATCATTCTCTGAAATGAATTAGGCGGTATTTTTAAACCAAATGGTAATCGCGTGAAGCGATATAAACCATTGCTTGGTGAAAAAGACGTAATATTTCTTGAGTTTTCCTCAAGTTCCATTTGGTGGAAACCTGACATTAAATCAAGGCAAAATATTTAGCTCTACCCAATTCATCAAAAATATAGTCAATTCTGGGGAGTGGAAATTTATCTGACAGCAATTTTTTATTTTTTGGCGATAGCCAATTACTAATCGCCATTTTTTCTTTTTAAAGCCCGGAAGTGATTTCTTTGGGACTAATAAGAGTGGGCTATTGTAGGGTGAAACAGATGGTTCAACAATATTTTGTTCAATTAACTTTTCAACTTGGCGCTGGTTCATCATCCTTAAGTTGCTTATAAAAGTTATTTGATTGGTCCGAACGCATCGCTATACTGGGTACATATTTCTTCAAGTTGTTTTTTAATCAATGGTGGAAAATTTCTTTAATTTATTAATTACAGACTCTTTTCTTTTGGGTTTTGAACCACCTCGTATCTCGAATTTTAAGTTATTTTACCTACTATTTAGCATGTATCTGTTGTATTTCGGAATCGGACAAAAGCATTCTGGACTATTGCAATCGAGTTTGCGACATAAACACCCGGTTTAATATTCTGATTTGGAATTAAAATGTTTTTTTTCTGCGTATCACTTGGGATCTTGCGGGTAGAAGAATTTTCTTTTATAATTGAAATATCTGCACCTGTATCAATCAGAAATGTTAAATTTTTGTTTGTTGCAACATTTTAGAATGATACGAAATTATTGAGACTCACACTGAGTATCTGGACGTGTCTGGGAGTTTTCGGTAGTATCTGGTGCTATCCTAATGTTAGAGTTGTAACCTCCATTTTTTCGATTATTTCCCTTCACTATCGTGGTTGTGGAGCACCATATTCGTGTGTTGATTGACTGGGGTGCCGATTCCACCTTCCTTTCCGAACGGGTTTTCAACATAATCCAGATGCAGCATGGACCAAAGCGACGGAAGATGTGCACACATTGTGTGCCTGGTGATGCTGTCCCCTCCGGGAGACAGGCTGAGCAAGATTGGTGGCGGCAATCCCGACCAATCCATTTCTCCATTTCTTAACACAGTTCTGGTTCAGCATCTCAATCATCCCTTGATACGTACTACAGCAAGCCCGCGTCGATTGATATGATTATCGGTGAAGACCTTTTCCCCCATATCCTTTGCGAGCGGATCAATAAGGATTCGGGGATTTCGTCGTGTTAGAGACTATCTTTGGGTGGGTTCTTTGTGGAGCCATTATGCCTGACCCTCCGGTGCCTCGATTAGATTGCTCAGACGCGAGTCGGTTCGGAAGCAAAACTTTAGGTGCTCCTCACCAAGTTTTGGGATATGGAAAATCTTCCCGCAAAGCCGGAGAAGGAGGATGAGCGGTTCAACTAGCGTAATTTCCTGGAGATTGTCCAAAGAAGGAAGGACTGCCGACATGCCACTCTAGACCCATCGCGCAAGCTCCACTCCTGCGAAATGAAGCACGCCTCCTTAAGAATCCATCCTAAAGCGACAAGTCCATCCACCGGAGGTGTCAGACTGCACGATGTCTTACACATCGGGCCCTTCGGTTTGGTAAATACCGGCGATACTGGGAGCTTCATGGTTTCTGTGACGGGGCACAGTCACGGTCACGCTCCGACCGCTCCGCTTTGCACGATGACGCTTTTGTGCTCACGCTATCCTCACTTCTTTATGCCAGGATGACGACTGTCATGCTATCTGCAGTCATTCGGTTGGGAAAAGGCTCGAAGTCCTTCGAGACCAGCGTTGCAGATGCCTGTGCGGCTGAGAGCCGTATCAAGCTTTGTGTGCCTGGTCTCTGGGGCTGGCATTGATCTCTGTCGACCAAGCTTGTGCTGGCTCGTAGAATCGAGGTCCGATCCTGCGTTCCATCGAAACATAATTTTACGACTAGAGGATGTGGCATTCTCGGCGGATACGGTCACACCAAGGAGCGCGACTTGACTTCTAATGGGAATCGCCATTATTAGTCTATTACGAGATTTAGCCACGAATACCCGCACTTTTTCACTTGCTATTAAAAACAAGTTTTTTCCTTTAAATCGTGTTTCATTTGTGAAATTGTTCTGTGAATAAAATCATAATATTAAACAAAGTATACCTCGCGTTTTAATTTCCATTCACACATCCCCATCAACTCACCCATACCAGAGGGAATTGGCAACTGCAAAGTAGTGGTATTTTATTTGGATTTAGTTTGCATCGGCGGACTTCCTGATAAGTACAACATTTCTTATTAAAAATCTCATTCACATTACATAACATTCACAAAACCTCCCAAGTGTGAGGTTTTCGACTGTTCCATAGGTAGATGGTATTTCTCGATCCTTTGTGTGTTTTTCCAGCGTTTTTTCCATTCCATTCAAACTCGCTTTTTCCACTTTTCCAATTCCAATTTCTTTTCTCCATCCACATACATATATATGTGCATCCATACTTATGTAAAAATTGTATGTTCTCCACAGCTGTTTGTCAAGTCCGCGTAAAAGTTCAAAATTTTTAAAGTGTTATACAAAATTAAAGTGTTCATTCATTAGGAATGCAGATATTTGGAGAATCCGAGTTCTGACCAGTGATTAGGCGCTTAAGCATGAATCGGTGAATATACTTAGAAATATATACAAACTCTACAAAATAGTTACAGACGTATATTATATCCGGTGTTTTTCTTGGTATTCGTTAATTTTGATTGTTTCGATTTTACGACCAGAAAGCACAATAGGCTTGTGATGTCGGCGTTAGCATTGTAGTTTATTTGAGATTTGCAAAGGCCCGAATTCT